>NW_019154103.1:18939761-18947914 GCF_002288905.1 Enhydra lutris kenyoni
CATATGATCTCCCTGATATGAGGGAGAGGAGATGCAACATGGGGGGTTAAGGGGGTAGGAGAAGAGTAAATGAAACAAGATGGGACTGGGAGGGAGACAAACCATAAGTGACTCTTAATCTCACAAAACAAACTGAGGGTTGATGGGAGTAGGGGGGTTGGGAGGGGGGGTGGGGTTATGGACATTGGGGTTGGGTATGTGCTATGGTGAGTGCTGTGAAATGTGTAAACCTGGCGATTCACAGACCTGTACCCCTGGGGATAAAAATATATGTTTATAAAAAATAAAATTAAAAAAAAAAGATGTACATTATATTATCTAGAGCAAACATGAAGAAATTAATTAAAATGTAAAGTTACACTAAAAATAAAAATGTGCATTTGATTTCTTTAATACAAAAGAAGGCAACCAAGGTAGAAGAAAGAAATTTAAAAGACAGAAATCACTTCCAAAAAACTATTAGAAGTAATAAATTAATTCCATAAAGTAGGAGCTTACAAAATTAATACTCAGAAATCAGCTGTATTGGGGCACCTGGGTGGCTCAGTGGGTTAAGCCTTTGCCTTCAGGTCGGGTCATGATCTCAGGGTCCTGGGATCGAGCCCTGCATTGGGCTCTCTGCTCAGTGGGGAGCCTGCTTCCCCCTCTCTCTCTCTGCCTGCCTCTCTGCCTACTTGTGATCTCTCTGTCAAATAAATAAATAAAATCTTTAAAAAAAAAAAAAGAAATCAGCTGTATTTGTATACACTAATAATAAAGTAGCAGAAAGAAAATTTAAGATAAACGTACCTATTACATTTACATTCCAGTTATAATTCCACCAAAAATCCAAAATCAAAACTAAACTAAAAACCTAAACATACCAAAACCTAGGGATAGGGCGCCTGGGTGGCTCAGTTGGTTGAGCGACTGCCTTCAGCTCAGGTCATGATCCCGGACTTCCAGGATCGAGTCCCGCATCGGGCTCCCGGCTCCTTGGGGAGTCTGCTTCTCCCTCTGACCTTCTCCTCTCTCATGCTCTCTCTCACTCATTCTCCCTCAAATAAATAAATAAAATCTTTAAAAAAAAACAAAACAAAACCCAGGGATAAACTTAACCAAGGAGGTAAAAGACCTGTACTCTGAAAATTATAGAACATGAAGAAATTGAAGAAAAAGATATCACATGCTTATGGATTAGAAGATTAATAATGTTAAAATGTCCATACTCTTCAAAACGACCTACAGATTTAATGCAAGCTCTATCAAAATACTAACAGCATTTTTCACAGAACTAGAACAAATAATACTAAAATCTGTATGGGACCACAAAAGACTCTGAGTGGCCAAAGCAATCTTGAGAAAGAAGAACAAAACTAGAAATAGCGAAATTCCTGATTTCAAGATATATTACAAAGCCATAATCAAAACAGTATGGTTCTAGCACAAATATAGACACATAGATCAATAGAACATAACAGAGAGCCCAGAAATATACTCACAATTATATGGCCAATTAATCTATGGCAAAGGAGGCAAGAATATACAATAGAGAAAAGACAGTCTCTTCAACAAATGATGCTGGGAAAACTGGACAGCAACATGCAAAAGAATGAATCTGGACCACTTTCCAACACCACATACAAAAATAAACTCCAGATGGATTAAAGATCTAAATGTGAGACTTGAAACCATAAAACATCTAAAAAAAAAAAACAATAGGCAGTGATTTCTTTGACATTGGCCTTAGCAATACTTCTCTGGCTGTATCTCCTAAGGCAAGGGGAACAAAAGCAAAATTAAACTATTGGGACTATATCAAAAAAAGCTTTTTGGGGCACCTGGGTGGCTCAGTGGGTTAAGCCTCTGCCTTCGGCTCGGGTCATGATCTCAGGGTCCTGGGATCGAGCCCCACATCGGGCTCTCTGCTCGGCGGGGAGCCTGCTTCCCCCTCTCTCTCTGCCTGCCTCTCTGCCTTCCTGTAACCTCTCTGTGTCAAATGAATAAATAAAAAAATCTTTAAAAAAAAAAAAAAAAGCTTTTGTACAGTGAAGGAAAACATCAACAAAACAAAAAGGCAACCTACTGGATAAAAGAAGATATTTGCCAATGATATATTTGACAAAGGGTTAATATCGAAAATATGTAAAGAATTCATATAACTCAGCACCAAAAAAGCCAAATAATCCAATTAAAAATGGGCAGAAGTTCTGAAAAGATATTTTTCCAAAGACATACAGATGGCTAACAGACCCATGAAAAGATGCTCAACATTACTCATCATCAGAGACATGCAAATCAAACACCACAAAATCATAATGAGGTACCACCGCACACCTGTCAGAATGGCTAAAATCAAAAAGACAAGAAATAATAAGGGTTGGCAAAGATACGGAGAAAAAGGAATCTTGGACATTGTTGGTGGGAATATAAATTGATACAGTCACTGTGGGAGACATTATGAGGTTCCTCAAAAAACTTAAAACAGAAAAACAATATGATCCAATATCTCCACTCCTGGATTTTTATCCAAAGAAAATGGTAACACTAATTTGAAAATATATATGCACCCCTGTTTACTGCATCATTATTTACAATAGCCAAGAAATGGAAGCAGCCCAAGTGTCCACTGATAGATGAATGGATAAAGAAGATGTGGTATAGGGGCACCTGGGTGGCTCAGTGGGTTGAAGCCTCTGCCTTTGGCTCGGGTCATGATCTCAGGGTCTTGGGATTGAGCCCCGCGTCGGGCTCTCTGCTCAGCGGAGAGGCTGCTTCTGTCTCTCTCTGCCTGCCTCTCTGCCTACTTGTGATCTCTGTCTGTCGAATAAATAAATAAAATCTTTAAAAAAAAAAATAAGAAGATGTGGTATATACATACACACACACACACACACACACACACACACAGTGGAATATCACTTAGTCATAAAAAAAGATGAGATCTTGGGGTGCCTGGGTGGCTCAGTGGGTTAAGCCTCTGCCTTCGGCTCAGGTCATGATCCCAGCATCCTGGGATTGAGCCCCGCATCGGGCTCTCTGCTCCACAGGGAGCCTGCCTCCACCTCTCTCTGTCTGCCTCTCTGCCTACTTGTGATCTCTGTCTGTCAAATAAATAAATAAAATCTTTAAAAAAAAAAAAAAAAGATGAGATCTTACTCTCTGCGACATCAATGGACCTATAATGCTAAGTGAAATAAGTCAGACAGAGAAAGACTAATGCCATATGATTTCAGTTATATGTGCAATCTAAAAAAACCAAATGAATGAATAAACAATAAAAGATGAATATGCAATCAGACCTATAAATATACAGAATAAAATGATGGCTGCCAGAGGGGAGAAGGTGGAGGGATGGACAAAATGGGTGAAGGGGAGTGGGAGATACAGGTTTCCAGCTATGGGTAAGTCAGAGAAATAAAAGGTACAGTATAAGAAATATAGTCAATGGTACTGTAACAGCACTGCATGGTGACAGATGAAAACTACACTTATGGGGAGCATAACATAATGCATAGACTTACCAAATCACTATGTTATACACCTGACACTAGCACTGTGTATCAGTTATAATCCAATTCAAAATAAAATAAAATGGGCTACAGGGTACCTGGGGGGACTAGTTCACTGAGCATCCAATTCTTGGATTTGGCTCAGGTCATGATTTCAGGTTCCTGGGATTGAGCCCTGGATGCAGCTCTGCTCCCAGCATGGAGTCTGCTTAGGGTTCTTTCTCTCTTTACCTCTGCCTCTGCCCGCAGCAATCACACACTCGCTCTCCCCCTATCACTCTAAAATAAATGTATCTTTAAAAAATAAAATAAGCCCTGGGAGTAGGAGATCTAAATATCATCAGGTCCCAGGGGTTCAGATAGATAGTTACCAAATCAATTTGAAACCCTGATAGAAGAAGAGCAGCAATTCTAGGAACAGAAAATTGACCACTTTCCAGAAGGCCGGACGTGCAGAGAAGTGATTCCGAAGTGACGTTCAGGAAGAGAGACCACGGGGGGAGAGGCCAGCTCACGGCAAGCGGTAGAGAAGTGGAGCACAAAATTGGAAATTTTAGAAGTCCGCTCCACTAAGAAACGTCACTCTAGTGGTTAAACGGGGGTGGAACCCTTGTGGGCACAGTGTGGTTTCAGGACCCTCAGGGTCACAGAAAGACCAGTGCTGCCTGAGTGTGGCAGAGCTCCCAGGTATCAGAGTGGGGAAGCAAGCCGAGAGACGGAGCCAAGGAGGGGGCGCAGAGCTTGGAGTTACCTTAAACTGTGATCCAGGGACAGTCAGACCACTGCTCTTTGAGTAGGAACCCCACACGTGGCAGATCCAGAGAGACCCCCTCCTTCTTCCATTGGGATGAGTGGTGGAGGAGCATTTGGCAGGAATCTGCTGGGTTTGGAGATTCCAAAGGGGACTGTGCACCAGAAATAGAAACTCAGGCACAGGCTGGGTGAGCTCAGAGTGCGCCTGGAGACCAGGAAGATGGGAGGGATTGACTGCTTTTCTCTGAGGGCACACTGGGAAGTGGGTCCATGAACTCTTGGCTCATATGAGGCCCGAGATTGGGAGGCCACCATTTTCATTGGCATCCACAAAAGATGAACGGAAAGCATTCAAGGAACAAAAGCTAAGGAGAGCAAAACAGAAAAGATTACTTAGGCCGGCCCCAGGCAAGGGCAGTATAATTCCACCTCAGGCAAAAACATTTGAGAATCATTTCAACAGGCCCCTCCCCCAGAAGATCAGCAAGAACATCAGCCAAGACCAAGTTCACCAATCAAGGAGAACTGCAGAACTCCAGAGCTAGAGGAATACAGCACACAAAATTCATGGATTTTTCACATGATCCTTTAGTTTTTCAAGTTAATTTTTTTTTTAATTTTATTTTTTTCTTATTCTATTTTAAAAATTTTTCCTCTCCTGGGATGAATGCAGCAGCTGTTACGCTGCAGGCCAGATTCTGGCCAGTAGTGGGCGCTTGTCATTGAGGCTAAGGACAGCTGGCCCCTTGGGGTCACCTAGGCCTATGAGATCTGAGGGACCTGGGACATCATCCAGTTCAGGTGCCCTCTCACCATCCACATCCTAGCCGAATGAAACCAAGGTCAAACCAACCTGCCCTTGGCCATGATGGCAATATGCCCCTGCCCCGCTTTGGAGGGACACCACCTGGTCCCTCCTCCTCGCCTCCCTCCCTGCACCCAGCCTTACTCCACACCACATGACAATCATTTTGTATGGATAGCGGGAGCAACACTGTAAGGTTTTGTATATTGGTGATTTGTTACCTAGAAAACCCACTGTGTCTCCAGATTTCTGGCATATTAATAAAAAAGCCTCTGCTTTGTAAAAAATAAATAAATAAATAAATTAATTAATTAATTAAAAATAATATTTTTAACTATTTTATCTTATCAATACTTTTTTTTAAATCTTTTTAAATTTTCATTGTTATAGCCCTATTTTATCCCTACATTGTATTTAACCTTACTTTTTTGATACATATAGGTTTTCTTTTTCTTTAAAATTTTGGGATACAGTTTCTTCTAATAGATCAAAATATACCCTAAATCTAGAACATGGCTTTGTTCTAGTCTCCAGCCTAATCACATTCTTTCCTCTTTTTTTTTTAACCAACTTCTTATCTTATCAGTTACTTTTTTAGAATCTTTTTTAATTTTCATCTTTACAATCTTTTCCATCCCTTCATTGTGTTGAACCTTAATTTTGTATATATAAATAAGTTTTTCTTTCTTTAAGATTTTGGGAGTTAGTCTCATCTAAGACAAAAATACACCCAAAATCAAGTGTGTGTGTCTGTTCTATTCACTAGTCCTATATATATATATATATATATATATATATATATATATATATAATGTTTTATACATATAATATATATAATATTTATATATTATGTATCTATTTTTTTTCTTTTTTCCCCTTCCTCTCCCCCCAGTTTTGGGTTTCCTCTAATTTGGTTAGTGTATATTTTTCTGGGGTCAATGCTATCCTTTTACTATTTTGTTCTCTCACTCATCTATTCTTCTCTGGATAAAATGAAAGTGAGTTTTTCACCACACATACAAAAAAAGAACAAGAGGCCATACCGACAGCTAGGGACCTAATCAATATGGACATTAGTAAGATGTCAGAACTAGAGTTCAGAATGATGATTATCAAGGTGCTAGCTGGCTCGACAAGGCATGGAAGATACTAGAGAATCCCTTTATGGAGAAATGAACTCCCTTTCTAGAGAAATAAAGAAATCTAAAATCTAGCCAAGTTGAAATCAAAAAAGCTGTAAAATAAATGGAGGCTCTTACTGCTAGGATAAATGAGGCAAAAGAGAAAATTAGTGATATAGAAGGCCAAATGATGGAGAATTAAGAAGCTGAGTAAAAGAGAGAAAAACAACTACTGGACGAAGAGGGGAGAATTCGAGAGGTAAGTGATACCATAAGACAAGACAATATTAGAATAATTGGGATCCCAGAGGAAGAAGAGAGAGAGGGGGGGGCAGGAGATAAATTGGAGCGAATTATAGCAGAGAATTTTCCTAATTTGGCAAAGGAAAAAGCATCAAAATCCAGGAGGCATGGGGCGCCTGGGTGGCTCAGTGGGTTTAGGCCTCTGCCTTTGGCTCGGGTCATGATCCCAGGGGTCCTGCGATCGAGCCCCACATTGGGATCTCTGCTCCAAGGGAGGCTACTTTCTCCTCTCTCTCTCTGCCTGCCTCTCTGCCCACTCATGATCTCTGTCTGTCAAATAAATAAATAAAATCTTAAAAAAAAAAAAAAACAAGACAAAATCCAGGAGGCACAGAGAATCCCCCTCAAAATCAGTAAGAATAGGTCCACACCCTGTCATCTAATAGTAAACTTACAAGTCTCAGTGACAAAGAGAAAATCCTGAAAGCAGCTCGGAACAAGAGATCTGTAACATACAACAGTAGAAATATTAGATTGGCAGCAGACCTATCCACACAGATCTGGCAGGCCAGAAAGGACTGGCATGATATATTCTGAGCACTAAAAGAGAAAAATATGCAGCCAAGAATACGATATCCAGCTAGACTGTCACTGAAAATAAAAGAAGAGATTAAAAAGCTTCCAGGACAAACAAAAACTAAAAGAATTAGCAAACACCAAACAAATCCTACAAGAAATATTGAAAGGGGTCCTCTAAGCAAAGAGAGAACCTAAAAGTAACAGACCAGAGACAATATAGAGTAACAGACACCTTACAGGCAATACAATGGCACTAAATTCATATCTTTCAATAGTTACCCTGAATGTAAATGGGCTAAATCCCCCAATCCAAAGACACAGGGTACCAGAATGGATTAAAAAAAAACAATATGCATTGATATGCTATCTACAAGAAACTCATTTTAGACCCGAAGACACCTCCAGATTTAAAGTGAGGGGTTGGAAAACAATGTACCATGCTAACGGACATCAGAAGAAAGCTGGGGTAGCAATCCTTATATCAGATCAATTAGATTTTAAGCCAAAGGCTATAATAAGAGATAAGGACACTATATCATATTCAAAGGGTCTGCCCAACAAGACCACCTAACAATTTTAAATATCTATGCCCCTAACATGGGAGCAGCCAATTATATAAACCAATTAATAACAAAATCAAAGAAATACATTGACAATAATACAATAATAGTAGGGGACTTTAACACTCCCCTCACTGAAATGGACAGATCATCTAGCAAAAGATCAACAAGGAAATAAAGGCCTTAAATGACACACTGGACCAGATGGACATCACAGATATATTTAGAAAATTCCATCCCAAGACAACAGAATACATATTCTTCTGTAGTGCACAATGAACATTCTCCAGAACAGATCATATCCTAGGTCACAAAGCAGGTCTCAACCAGTACCAAAAGACTGGGATAATTCCTTGCATATTTTCAGCCAACAATGCTTTGAAACTAGAACTCAATCACAAGAGGAAAGTTGGAAAGAATGCAAATACAGGGAGGCTAAAGAGCATCCTACTAAAGAATGAATGGGTCAACCAGGAAATTAAAGAAGAAATTAAAAAATTCATGGAAACAGGGGCGCCTGGGTGGCTCAGTGGGTTAAAGCCTCTGCCTTTGGCTCGGGTCATGATCCCAGCATCCTGGGATCGAGCCCCGCATCAGGCTC
>NW_019154103.1:18948014-18974513 GCF_002288905.1 Enhydra lutris kenyoni
CGTGGGTGGCTCAGTGGGTTAAAGCCTCTGCCTTTGGCTCGGGTCATGATCCCAGCATCCTGGGATCGAGCCCCGCATCAGGCTCTCTGCTCAGCGGGGAGCCTGCTTCCTCCTCTCTCTCTGCCTGCCTCTCTGCCTACTTGTGATCTCTGTCAAGTAAATAAATAAAATCTTTAAAAAAAAAAATTCATGGAAACAAATGAAAATGAAAACACAACTGTTCAAAATCTCTGGGGCACAGCAAAGGAGGTCCTGAGAGGAAAGTATACAGCAATACAAGCCCTTCTCAAGAAACAAGAAAGGTCTCAAGTACACAACCTAAGCCTGCCCCTAAAGAAGCTGGACAAAGAAGAGCAAAGAAAGCATAAACCCAGCAGGAGAAGAAATAATAAAAGATCAAAGCAGAAATCAATGAAATAGAAACCAAATGAACAGGGATGCCTGGGTGGCTCAGTGGGTTAAGCCTCTGCCTTCGGCTAAGGTCATGATCCCCAGGTACTGTGATTGAGCCCCACATCGGGCTCTCTGCTCAGTGGGAAGCCTGCTTCCCCCTCTCTCTCTCTGCCCACCTCCCTGCTTACTTGTGATCTCTCTCTGTCAAATAAATTAATAAAATATTAAAAAAAAAAAAAGAAACCAAAAGAACAATAGAACAAATCAATGAAACTAGGAGCTGGTTTATTTAAAGAATTAATAAGATTGATAAACTCCTGGCCAGCCTTATCAAAAAGAAAAGAAAAAGCTCCCAAATTAATAAAATCATGAAGGAAAGAGAAACGATCAAAACCAACACCAAAGAAATACAAACAATTATAAGAACATATTATGAGCAACTATATGCCAGCATATTTGACAATCTGGGAGAAATGGATGCATTCCTAGAGACATATAACCTACCAAACTGAACCAGAAAGAAAGCAAACCTGAACACATAACCAGTAAGGAGATTGAACCCGTCATCAAACTCCCAACAAACAAGAGCCCAGGGCCAGATGGCTTCCCAGGGGAATTCTACCAAACATTTAAAGAAGAATTAATACCTATTCTCCTAAAACTGTCCCAAAAAATAGAGATGAAAGGAAAACTTCCAAACTCATTTTATGAGGCCAGAATTACCTTGAACCCAAAACCAGACAAAGACCCCATCAAAAAGGAGAATTACAGACCAATATCCCTGATAAACATGGATGCAAAAATTCTTACCAAAATACTAGCCAATAGGATCCAACAGTACATTCAAAAGATTATTCACCATGACCAACTGGGTTTTATTCCTGGGCTGCAAGGTTGGTTCAACATCCATAAATCAATCAATGTGATACAATACATTAATAAAAGAAAGAACTAGAACCATATGATACTCCCAATAGATGTTGAAACAGCATTTGACAAAGTACACCATCCTTTTTTTTTTAATTTTAATTTTAATTTTTATTTATTTATTTGACAGAGAGATCACAAGTAGACAGAGAGGCAGGCAGAGAGAAGGGAGAAGCAAGCCCCCTGCCGAGCAGAGAGCCTGATGTGGGGCTCCATTCCAGGACCCTGAGATCATGACCTGAGCTGAAGGCAGAGGCTTAACCCACTGAGCCATCCAGGCACCCCTACACCATCCTTTTTTGATCAAAACTCTTCAGAGTTTAGGCATAGAGGGTACACACCTCAGTATCATCAAAGCCATCTATGAAAAACCCACAGCGAATATCATCCTTAATGGGGAAAATCTGAGAGCTTTTCACCTAAGGTCAGGAACATGGCAGGGATGTCCACTATCACCACTGCTATTCAACATAGTACTAAAAGTACTAGAAGTACTAGCCTCAGCAAACAGACAACAAAAAGAAATTAAAGGCATCCGAATTGGCAAACTCTCACCCTTTGCAGATGATATGATACTTTATGTGGAAAACTCAAGAGATTCCACTCTAAAACTTCTAGAACTCATACAGGAATTCAGTAAAGTGTCAGGATATAAAATCAATGCACAGAAATCAGTTGCATTTCTATACACCAACAGCAAGAAAGAAGAAAGAGAAATTAAGGAGTTGATCCCATTTGTAATTGCTCCCAAAACCATAAGATACCTAGGAATAAACCTAATAAAAGAGGCAAAGAATCTGTACTCAGAAAACTATAAAGTACTCATCAAAGAAAATGAAGAAGACAAAAACAAATAGAAGAGTGTTCCATGCTCATGGATTGGAAGAACAAATATTGTGAAAATGTCTATGCTACCTAAAGCAACCTATACATTTAATGTAATCCCTATCAATTTACCATAAATTTTTTTCTAAGAAATGGAACAAATAATCCTAAAATTTATATGGAATCAGAAAAAAACCCAAATAGCCAGAGGAATGTTGAAAAAGAAAGCCAAAGTTGGTGGCATCACAATTCCAGAATTCCAGCTCTATGACAAAGCTGTCATCATCAAGACAGTATGGTACTGGCACAACAAGAGACACACAGATCAATCAAACAGAATAGAGAGTCCAGAAATAGACCCTCAACTCTATGGTCAACTAATCTTGGACAAAGCAGGAAAGAATCTCCAATGGAAAAAAGACAGTTTTCTTTAACAAATGGTGTTGGGAAAATTGGACAGCCGCATGCAGAAGAATGAAATTGGACCATTTCCTTACAACCCACACACAAATGTAGACTGAAAATGGATGAGAGACCTCAATGTGAGACAGGAATCCATCAAAATCCTTCAGGAGAACACAGGCAGCAACCTCTTTGACCTCAGCCGCAGCAACTTCTTCCTAGAAACATCGCCAAAGGCAAGGGAAACAAGGGCAAAAATGAACTATTGGGACTTCATCAAAATAAAAAGGTTTTGCACAGTGAAGGAAACAGTCAACAAAACCAAAAGACAACTGACAGAATGGGAGAAGATATTTGCAGATAACATATCAGATAAAGGGCTAGTGTCCAAAATCTATAAAGAATTCATCAAACTCAACACATTTCTGCAAAGAAGACATCCAAATGGCCAACAGACACATGAAAAAGTGCTCAATATCACTCAGCATCAGAGAAATACAAATCAAAACCACAGTGAGATACCACCTCACACCAGTTAGGAATGGCTAAAATTAACAAGTCAAGAAATGACAGATGCTGGCGAGGATGCAGAGAAAGGGAACCCTCACACACTGTTATTGGGAATGCAAGCTGGTGCAGCCACTCTGAAATACAGAATGAAGGTTCCTCAAAAAGTTGAAAATAGAGGTACCTACGACCCAGCAATCGCACTACTGGGTATTTATCCTAAAGACACAAATGTAGTGATCCAAAGGGGCACATGCACCAAATGTTTATAGCAGCAATGTTCACAATAGCCAAACTATGGAAAGAACCTAGATGTCCATCAACAGATGAATGGATAAAGAAGATGAGGTATATATACACACAATGGAATATAACATAGCCATCCAAAAAAATGAAATCATGTCATTTGCAATGACGTGGATAGAACCAGAGGGTATTATGCTAAGTGAAATAAGTCAATCAGAAAAAGCCAATTATCATATAATCTCTTTGATATGAAGAATTTGAGAGGCAAGGCAGGTGGTCGTGGGGGTAGGGAAGGAAAAAATGAAACAAGATGGGATTGGGAGGGTGACAAACCATAAGAGACTCTGAATCTCATGAAACAAATTGAGAGCTGCTGGGGGATGGGGGAGGAGGGATAGGGTAGCTGCATTATGGACATTGGGGAGGGTATGTGCTATGGTGAATGTTGTGAAATGTGTAAGCCTGATGATTCACAGACCTGTACCCCTGAGGCAAATAACACATTACATATTAATTTAAAAATCTAAAAATAAATAAATAAAATAAAATAAGCCTCAAAGAAAAAACACAGGAATCATTAAAAATATAGCAAAATGGAAAATGTACACCAAACCATACTAATAAGTATATTAAATATGAATGGTCTAAACACCTAAATCAAAAGGCAGAAATTATCAATGTAAGAGGTGCCTGGCTTGTTCAGTCAGTACAGCATGTGACTCTTCATCTCAGGGTTGTAATTTGAGCCCCATGTTTGATGTAGACATTACTGAAAAATAAAAATCTTTAAAAAAATTAAAATTAGGGTCCCTGGATAGCTAAGTCACATAAGCGTCTGCCTTCAGCTCAGGTCATGATCCCAGTGTACTGGGATCAAGACCTCCATCAGGCTCCCTGCTTAGCATGGAGTCTGCTTCTCCCTCTACCCCTCACCCCTGCTTGTACACTCTCTCTCTCTCTCATACTCTCTCTCAAATAAATAAAAAATAACTTAAAAATTTAAAATTAAAATAAGAAATGAATCATCAAAGTAGATAAAAAAGCAACATCCTACCATGTGTCGTCTACAAAGATGTATCTTACATTCAGTGACAAAAAACAGATTGAAAGTAAAAGAACCAAAAAAGGTATTCCATCCAAACAGTAACTTTATTATAGCTAGAGTTTCTGCACTTATATCAAACAAAATAGGCTTTAAAAAATAGTATTTGAGGGGCACCAGGCTGGCTAGTTGGTAGAACATGCAACTCGTAATTTCAGGGTCATGAATTTGAGCCCCACGTTGGGCCTGAAGCCTACTTAAGAAGAATATATAAACTTTTAAAAAATGATATTTGAGAAAAATAGTATATTTCAAAATGATCAAAGGGTTAGTACATCAGAAAAAAATTTAATGCTTATGAATGTATATGCACCTAAAACAAAGCATCAAAATCAGCGAAGCAAAAAATGACATAACTGAAAAAAGAAATAACCCATTTAGCAACTAGAGTTGGATATTTGAATAGTCTCCTATCAAAAACTGATAGAACAGAAAATCAGCAAAAGTATTAGAAAACATTGTTCACCTACTCAACATAACTCTTATATAGTCACTCAGTCAGATGGTACAATACATATTTTCTTTCAAATGTCAAAAACTATTTTCTAAAATAGACCATATACCAGGTCATAAAATAAGTCTAAATATATTTTAAATAGGATCATAAGAAGTATATTCTATGAGTACAACACAATTAGAGGGGCGCCTGGGTGGCTCAGTGGGTTAAGCCTCTTCCTTCAGCTCAGGTCATGATCCCAGGGTCCTGGGATGGAGCCCCGCATCGGGCTCTCTGCTCAGCATGGAGCCTGCTTCCCCCTCTCTCTCTGCCTGCCTCTCTGCCTACTTGTGATCTCTGTCTGTCAAATAAATAAATAAAATCTTTAAAAAAAAGAAAAGAACATAATTAGAAATCAGTAAATGAAAGAAATCTGCAAAATCCTCAATATTTAGAAGTTAAAGAATACACTTCTAAAGAAGTCAAAAAAGAAATCACAAGGGATTAAAAAAAATTTTTACTGAATCATAGTCAAAACACAACACGTCACGTATTATGGGATACAGAGAAAGCAGTGTATAGGGCATTCTGACGCAGAGCGGATTGGTGGGAGGCGCAGCTAGCGGGTTGGCGTGGGTACCCAGAGGGGGTGCTGCTCATTTCCCACCTTCCCCAGTCCCCGCCTCCTCTGGCACAAGCCCCGCCCCTCTGGAGGTCAGGCTCACCTGGCAGAACTATTCTCTGTGGCACGGTGAGCCCAGAATGGCTGTGGGCACCCCAGCAGAACCCCCCCATCATGGGCAGCCAGAACTCCAAGGCTCCCTGAGGCAACGTGACCACCAAGGTGGCAGCAGGCGTTCCCCACCTAAGGCCAAAGGACAGGAGAATGACCAGGTGAAAAGCAATAGAGACTTATACCCCAAGGGTGAAGGGTAATCTCCCCCTGTGAACAGAGCAGTTAGCCAGGGCCACTGGTGACATCATCCAGCCAGCAACCCCTAGCCAGGTTGCTGAAGTCAAGGGGGTTGACCCCACCAAGAACATCCTGCAAAAGAAATTCTCTTTCAAGAAGCCTTTCAAGGGCGCCTGGGTGGCTCAGTGGGTTGAGCCTCTGCCTTCAGCTCAGGTCATGGTCTCGGGGTCCTGGGACCGAGCCCCACATCAGGCTCTCTGATCAGCGAGGAGCCTGCTTCCCCCTCTCTCTCTGCATGCCTCTCTGCCTACTTGTGATCTCTCTCTCTCTGTCAAATAAATAAAATCTTTAAATAAAAAAAGAAGAAGAAGAAGAAGAAGCCTTTCAAATTGAGTGCTCTGTCCTTTAAGAGAAATCTGAAGGGGGGGGGGGGGATTTGTGTGCTTCCTCACCCACAGAGGAAGAACAGGAGCAGGGGGAGATCGGTCCCTGCAGTGAAGAAGTCACAGCCCAGGAAGGGAAGGCTATTGTCACCCATGAGAGCCAGGAGCCCCAGGCCAAGGGGGTAGAGGCTAGTGTTGCCTCCAAGGGAGGGGACACAGAAGAGGTAGGGCCCCACGCTACAGAGCCGTCCACTCACTCCAGGCAGAAGAGTGGCCATATAACTGCCAGGGAGCAGAAGGAGTAGCTGGGTAAGGGCAAACGGGTGAGCTCTAAGCTTCAAAGACTGTGCTGTCCTTGTGAGGTCACTGCCTGCACGTGGTGCAATACCCTTTCATGGTGAAAAACACTCAACAAATTAGGAATAGAACCCACAGTTGACCTCATACTTAATGGTAAAAGGCTGAAAGCTTTGCCCTTAACATCAGGAAAAAGATAAGAAGGTCCATTTTTAACTCTTCTATTCAACACTGTCCTGGAAGTTCTAGTCAAGGCCATTAGGCAAGAAAGTAAATAAAAGGCATCCAGATTTGAAAGGAAGAAGTAAAAATATCTTCATTTATAGATGACATGATCTCATATGTAGAAAACTCTAAGGAATTCTTTAAAAAAAAAAAAATCCAAAATACTGGAGTTAAATACATTTAACAAAGTTTGTAAAACATCAGACTAATAAACAAAAATCAATTTTATTTCTATATGCTAGCACTGAAGTGAACTGAATTTGAAAAAGTTAGGAAAACAATTTCATTTACAACAGCATCAAGTAGAATAAAATAGTTTGGAAAAATTTAACAAAAGGGGTGCAAGACATTCATTTCATAGTACAAAGCCTCATTTCAAAAACCTGACATAGACCTAAATAAATGAAAAGTCCATGTCTTATGGACTGAAAGATATAATAATGTTAAAGCAGCAAAACCTCCTAAATCAACGTACAGAATGAATGCAATCCCTATCAAAATCTCAGCTGCTTATTTTGCAGAAATTAACAAACTGGTCTTAAATTTCAGATGGAAATGCCCGGAACCCAGAATAGCAAAAACAGTCTTGAAAAAGAACAAAGAGAAGTCACATTTCCCATTTTTCCAAGCTTACCATAGAGCTTCATAATCAAGACTTAAGGAGCGACATATAATGAATGGAATAGAATTTATAGTCCAGTATTAAACCCCTGCGTGTCCAGTTGACTTTTTATGAGAATTTCAAGAAAATTCAATAGGAAAAGGTAAGTCTTTTCAAAAAATGTTGGTGAGACAACTAAATATCAACATCCAAAAGAACTGTCAGACTCTTCGATCACAAGGTATACAAAAATTAACTCAAAATTGACCAAACACCTAAATATAAACACTGAAGAACAGAAAATTTTTAAAAGAAATCACTGGTAAAACTCTCCTTGACCTTAGGTTAGGCAATGGTTTCTTAAATAAAACACCAAAAGCAGAATCAACAAAAGAAAAAAACAGGTAAACTGGATTTCATAAAAATTAAAACTCTGTGCTTCAAAGGACACCATCAATAAAATGAAACAATAATCTGTAGAATGGGAGAAAATGTTTGTGAATCAAATATTTGATAAGGGAATAGTATCCCAGGACCTATAAAGATTATAGCTCAACAATAAGATGACAAGTAATTCAATTTAAAAAAGGCAAAGGATTTGAATAGAAATTTCTCCAAGGATATAAAAATGGCCAATAAGTAAGTTAAATGATGCTCACCATTATTAGCTAAAAGTAAATTGAGACCACAAAAGATACCACTTCACAACTCACTAGAATGACTATAATCAAAAGAAAGACAATAACAAGTATTGGGGAAGATGTGGAGAAACCAAAACCCGCAGAATCTGCTAGTGGGAAAGTAAACATCTCTCCCTCATCCTGTCCGTGGGACTATTTCCTTAACAGCACTTTGAATTTTGTAATTATTTTTGTAATATCTCCTGTTAAGACTGAAAGCACATGAAAACTCTTTACTTAAGTGTACTAGTTAGGGCGCCAGTCATTCTGTGCTATCTGTAATCACTGATTTGCTTGCAACTCCCAACCCACTAAAGTGAATCTCTTTTTTAAGATTTTGTTTGAGAGGGGTACCTGGGTGGCTCAGTGGGTTAAAGCCTCTGCCTTCAGCTCAGGTCATGGTCCCAGGGTTCTGGGATTGAGCCCTACATAGGGCTCTCTGCTCAGTGGGAAGCCTGCTTCCCCTTCTTTCTCTGCCTGTCTCTCTGCCTACTTGTGATCTCTGTCTGTTAAATAAATAAATAAAATCTTTTAAAAAAATTTTTGTTTGAGAGAAAGAGAGCACCAGTGAGTATGCACACTTGCATGAGTGAGGGGGAGGAACAGAGGGAGAGAATCTTTAAGCAGACTCCCCAGTGTGTGTGTGGTGGGGGTGGGGGGGGTTGCACTGGATGCCATGACCCATGAGATCATGGCCTAGCTGAGGCCAAGAGTCCAACGCTTAACCGACTGAGGCACCCAGGTGCCCTTAAACTGAATCTTCGTAAGATCGGGCTGTGCCATCTTAATTTTTGCATCTTAGTACCAAATCAAGTGGTACACAAAGGAAGCACAAAAGAGAAGTTAAAGTGATGCTAAAGTGTGGTACACAGATTTTTGATGGAGTCCCAGTATTCTTTCATGGGATTCAAAAGTTCATAACTGTTTTCATAATAATACGACATATGACATTCACTACGTTTGACATTTGTACTATTCATGCAAAAGCAATGATGCCCAGGCCCAGACTGCTATCCCCAAACTGTGTTAGTTGTATGTTTTCTATTGCTGTTATAATTACTTCCCACAAATTTACTGTCAGAAAACCACAGAAATACATTATCTTACAGTTCTCTAGGTTAGAAGTCTTAAAATGGGTCTCACCAGGCTAAAAGGAAATGGTCAGGAGAGTTGCATTCCTTTCGGGAAGCTCTGAAGAGGATGCATTGTTTCCTTGCATTTGTAGCTTTTAGAAGCTGCTCTCCATTCCTTGGCTCATGGCCCACTTCCTTCATTTTCTATTTAGCTCTGTGGGTTGAGTCCTTTTCATATTGGATTACTGTGAATTCCTCTTCAGCCTCCTTCTTCCACTTTTGAGAACCACTGTGATTACACTGGACCGATTTGGATAATCCAGGATAATCTCAATATTTTAAGGTAAACTGATTAGCATCTTAAATTCAGTGTAAAATTGTGCTATAACCTAACATAGTCACAGGTTCCAAGGATCAGGATGTAGGCATCTGGGGGCAGGGGGGGACATTATCCTGCTTACCACGTCGTCATATTTTTTCACAGCTACAATAAAAAGCAAAGCCAGGTTTATTTAGCAATGTCTTCAATGAGGCAGTAAAAATTAGTAACGTTATTAGATCAACCTTTGAGTACACCACACATTTTTTTCAAAATTAACCAATTTGAGCTCTCACTTCAAGGAAAACTTTAGACAGCATTTGTTGTCGATCTGAAATTAGAGTTTTCAAAGCAAAAGTAAGAAGTCTGGAAAATTCACATACTGTCAGATGGACAGATTCCTAATATTTTTAAATTTTCCTGCTGAGACTGCAGATAATATCAATAGGATTTTTTGATAACATAATGAAATGCATTATGATTTGGAAGATCAGCTTACCTCAATGAATCAGTATTTGCACATGGCCAGTGCATTATATAACAAAAATCACATGATTGTAAAAGAGTCATTAAAAATGCAAGACGGACCAAGGACATTTTAAAGTTACAGATTACAAAAAGTTCAGTGATAGGGTTTCAGATATCACATTGTAATTCATCTTTAAGAAACCACCACTTAGTAAATTTAGGTATAGGACCAAAGAAAAAACATTCCACAATTATCTGAAAAGGCCACTAAAATACTCCTTTCTTTTCCAACTGCAAGTCTGTATAAGGTTGGATTTTGTTCACTTACTTCAGCTCAAAACAACATATCACAACAGTGTGAATAGAAGAGCAGATCTGAGAATTCAGCTCTCTTCTTTAAGCCAGACATTAAAGACAATGCAAAAAAACATGGAATGATGTCACTCTTCCACAAAAACTTTCTTTGGGAAAATATTATCATTTTTTTAAAATGCTCTATATGTTAACACATAAGGCTTTATTTATTTGAATTGACTACTTTTTAAAAAGTTAATTTTAATTTATAATATAATAAAGGGAAGTAGAAAGAATTACATACATAAAAACTCTTTGAGGTCAATAGTAATTTTTAAGAATGTAAAAGCCTCCTAAACTAAAAATTTGAGAACTGCTGAGGAAGATAAATGATAAAGTCCCAGAAAGGTCATGATCAGATAAAAGCTCATCAAAGGAATAAGCTTAGGCAGCCTCACTGATACCAGGGTAGAGAAGGTCACGTAAGAAGAGGGCATGGAAGGAGGGCTCCATATACAAAGAGCCCCAAACTCTTTTCCAGTCAAATCTGTGATTAGCACACAGAGTTCACCCCTGAGGAGCTAAATAGCCCACAGGCATTTTTGAGAGCAGTTATGAATAGAAAATGAAATAATTGATGCTTTACCAAATTACAAAGGAATAAATCATCACCTGGATTATACAACAAATTTCCATTTAAAAATATGGGACGCCTGGGTGGCTCAGTTGGTTAAGCAGCTGCCTTCGGCTCAGGTCATGATCCCAGCGTCCTGGGATCGAGTCCCACATCGGGCTCCTTGCTCGTCAGGGAACCTGCTTCTCCCTCTGCCTCTGCCTGCCATTCTGTCTGCCTGTGCTCGCTCTCTCCCTCTCTCTCTCTGACAAATAAATAAATAAAATCTTTAAAAAAATAAATAAATAAATAAAAATATTATTTAGTGAACTGAAGTCTAAAAAAACAAGGGACATGGGTAAAGAATGTCATGACAATGAAACAAAGAATAATATTCACTGGTATTAGTAAAACCTAAGACTTCTTCAGTGGAATGGCACCTCAAAATAGCTCGTATCACTCCTCAGTTTAAATTAGGTAAACTTCAGACTTACACTGTTGGGATTAGCTGCGTTCCCCAAAGGGAACATGGAAAGTAATTTCAGGTGATATGGCATGGCTGCTAACTGCTAGAAACAACTTCAGCTGTACAACCTCTGAAGGGTCAGAGTCAGAGAAGAGTCTTTTCAGTAAATCTTAGCAAGCAAATAATGTAAGTGACAGAAAAGGATGGCCATATTAACCAACTAGAAAATAGAGTAATTATGTCCCTTAAATAGAGAAAACAATAAGTCTTTTCTTGGAAGCATGATGAAAAAGAGCCCTAAATTTAGATTCTTAAGATCTTTTGGCTCAAGACACATGTTTCCTGAGTTATCTGGTCAAGTTAAAATACCTCTTTAATCTTCATTTCCTCATGTAGGGTATGAAAGTTAGTCTAAATCTCTTGCTTTAAAATTCAACTCTAATTCACAGTAACAAACACATTTTATATTCAAGTCCTAAAGCCACTTTACATCTAAAATAAAAATGCAGGCTAGTAGTCACCAAATTGATGGATTATAACCTGCCATTTGAAAAGCACCGAACTGACTGATGTCTACAGTTGCTTATTAAGAACAACAAAAGAGTGTAGAGGTGACCTAGTAAAGCATAATATCATGATCTTTTTAACCACAGAAGTATCTTTGGGGAGGAAGAAAAATGGATATTCACATTTGGGCTAATGTTTAAACTATGGACATTAACATTACTCAGGTTTTGGGGATTTTGTATTTACTGGCTACGTGAATTTAGAAATGTAAACAGCATATTGTTTACCTCATGTCAAAAAATCAGTTGCTTAGGTAATGTTTTATTTCTAACTGTTATTTGGAACTTTTGATTGCTTAGCTGCTCTCTGGCTAACAAAAGTATACTACAAAATACAAGAAGTTGTTCATCTAAGAACATGTGCCTCTGAGACTGTACCTTTCTTAGAAGTTGGGGCAAGCAGTAAAAGTCTGGAGTTGAAATTTAAACACACCTGTGAATGTTAGCATGTGACAACTACTAGTTATTTTTACTAACAGCTATCATCATATTGAGCACTGTGGAAGCATGGGATTCCTCTAATAGATGATTTTGGAACACATATTCCCCATTGGCCCACTGAAGCTTTTCTCGAATGGTGTGGCAGTTTGACATTCTTTTCACTTTCTTTCCACCTCTCCCTTTCTCCTTTCCTGCTCTTCTTCACAGGTTGTCTGACCTGCCTTGAGGCCTGGAGGCACTTCCATCCTGCTCTTGCTCCCTTCTCTTTTATCCTTCACAGGCCTTTTCCCCAGTAAGCGTCTAGCACATCTAATCCCCTCTTAGTATCTGCTTCTCTGGGAATCTGAGTCAACAAAGAAAGCGTTTACAAGTCCAACCACCTTATTAAACTGTATGCATCATTATTTAATCTTCACACAAGGCTTATGAATACCTTATTACTATTTCCATTTTACAAATAAGGAAACAAACACTAAGAGCAAAAAGTAACTTTCCCAGAGTCTGTCACAACTAGTGACGAACCTAGGATTTAAACTGTTTGACTTCACAGTTGGAGCCCCAGACCTTATTTTATTTAAGTAGCATCTATACCCAGTGTGGAGCCCAACACGGGGCTCAAAATCACGACCCTAAGATCAAGTTCTGAGCTAAAATCAAGAGTTGGACACTTAATCGACTGAGCCACCCAGGTGTCCCCCACCTTATTTTAAAGTAATTAGGTTATATTAAACCACAACAAAACTAGACAAATCCCTAATAACATTTTTCTGATGCCTGTGTGCTTTCACACACTATCACACTTAATTCTAATAAATTTGTAAAGTGGATATTACCACTTGACAAATGAACAAATTGGGGCTCAGAGAACGTAAGTAACTCTTCCCAGAACATATGTAAGTCCATGAATTTGAGCTTATATGTGTGTCTTCTCTGAATTCAGGTACTTTACATTGTACTGCTTTCCCTAATCAAAATGACACTGTCTTTTGTCTGTTAGTTTTAGCTAATTTTCTTGATGATGTTATTCAGCAAAGAATCCACCAAATGATTTAAACAGCTAGGTATGTTTCATAGACGTACACATTATAGATACACTATTAGCAATTTATTTCCTGAGCCACCTCTCTCCTTATCCACTTGTTCTTTAACCAAAATTTATAAGGAAATAGCTGGAGCACTGTTTCAAAACCTGTCTCCAATAACATATCAGCAGTTGAGCCTGGGAGACAGTGTTCTTTTCATACTTCCAGAGGCTTTTTAATATTACTATGCTGATTGTTACCTTTATCCTTGATTCAACTGAAGTCTTTCCACTGTACCACTCAAACACTTTTCTTAACCAGAATCACCTGATGTGATGAGGTGAGTCAGAAGTCTGCAGATTCATCACTTCTAATGATTAATTCCTGGTTGTTTCCCAGCCTCTAAAAAGGAACAACAGCCTCGCAGTAGTGGGCAGTATATCAGTCAGAGCCGGAGGTTTGAAGTAACTCAGCGCTGTTCTCAAATACTGAAAGGCAGGTGAGGCATTTGTTTGTTTGTTTTCGTGGTGTTGTTTGCTTTTTTTTCCCCTGTAGATAAGGCACGTGGAAGATATTTCCAGAAGGGGCAATACTGGGAATCTGGGCACCAGCAGGTCAGGAAGAGGAGACCCAGGACTGACCCCGTCATGGAGGTCCTGGAGCCACTTGTGGGAAGAGAAAGCCAAGTGTCCCCCTACCCAATCCACGGTGTGACTTCAGATGGGGAAAGTGGTGCTTAGAGAGGGGCAGGTAGCTGCTCAGAGTCATAGAAAGGGACAGGAGCCATGGAGAAAACAAGAGGACCTCACAGCCCAAGAGAATCCCCACCCCCAGCCAAACCAAAACCCTAGCGCCATCTCCACTAGGTGTCAGTGCCCAGCCCCCACCTTATCAGAACAAGGTGTTTATAAACCAATCCCTCATTCAGCGATGTGACTCCACGTCCTCTCAGAGTGGAGCCCCAGAAATAGGAAGCTAGATGGCCCCCTCAGGGTCTCTCCTATTTTTGACTGGGCCTGAACCCTGAGTCACAGGCGTCCATTCAGTAGGAAGGAAAGGATTGCTCCCTAATCAGATGAACAGACTAGGGGGAAGGCTAGTAGGCAGGTGCTGGGCTGTGGCTGGAGTAGAATCATGGGCAATTTTTCACTTCTTTTTCTTTTTAGCTTCGTATATTCTCAAATTTTTAATCCATAACACCTTTAGGGTTAGATTCTATAAGGTCCCTTCCAGCTGTAAAATCCTCTGACTTTAGCTGACTCTCAAGTATTACTCTGAATATTTGAGAAATGATCCTCAGAAAAAATTTCCCTGAGTATACACCTAGTCAGATGAACTAGGATTAAAATTCATTTGGAGGCAGTATAGCAGAGTGATTATGATAGTGGCCTCTGAAGTGAACAATGGTTGACATCATAGCTCTGGCAATTAATGACTGGTAACAGAATGATTTACAAAGTGTATCTTTTCTCATCTGTAAAACAAGGATAATAATACCCTATAGTTCTGTGAGGATAAAATATAACACTACATAGCAGAGCGTAATCAATACTAGGTATTCTCTTATCTCCTATTTCACTATCTAGTTTTCTTTGCAGGTGACCACATACCATTTTATGGATGACTACAGAGTGGACATTACATTTCAGCATCAAAGTGAGTAATGATAAATAAGTATGCATTGATTTATATAAAACCCTCTTTAAAAAATGCATGTACAAATACTTCTCTATGGGTAAATAACGTCTTAAAAAGTAATCATCATTCCTTCAATTAATGTTTATTGAGCCCCTACTATATGCCAGACACAGAGCTAATGCTAGATATGAGATAATGGACAAAACAGATACAATCTCCATCTTCATGAGCAGAAATCTGATTGAAAACAAAACATCCCTGAGATCTACCCACAGGATAGGTAAAGGAAATATCTTTCAGATAGAAGTTGATAAATGTAAAAAAAAAAACAAAAAAAAAACCAAAAAAAAACCACATCGATGTTTGAGACTAGCTATACATAATATACTTGTGTCTATAAAAGATACTCTTTATAAATTGTTATTTATAATACACAAATAGTATGCATTTTAATGAAATTTTATTCTCATTTATTCTCAGGCAAAATAATTCCCTGACAATTAGGCTATTTCTATTTCTCTACATAAAATAGAATACTGAAATGGGTATGTTTAAGAATACTCCCTTAAAACGTGTGATAAGCACCATCTGTCTGAGGGTTACAAGAATGAAATATAACAGTTTTGCTAATAACCAGTAAATAATAATTCTTTACAGGCATTACGAAGTTCAATTTTTATTAAGTTTGTTCTCATTCACTCATTTTTTTCTTTTTCTCCATACACATCATACAGGTGTGTGTGTGTGTCCTCATGTGCGTGCAAAGCTGACTAAAGAGACATCTGATATTCTGGACTTAGAGTCACCTATATACACTGATGGTCTTGAGATTATTTATATTTGTTTGAGTGATGATGATAAAACTGGCCAAGAAAAACTGGATTACTCATATGTCAAACTTACCCTGGTAATATCTTAAATACTTATTACATTCCCTAATTCTTAATACATTAACTTAAGGAATTCCTTAACCCATTAACACATCCCTAAAATTACTCAAGTTTTGCTATACATTTGACTTTTGAATGTGACATATTACCTATCCAGTTTCATCTGTGTGAAAAGAATGATTCATGTTAGGGATATTTATGAGTATAAAGAACAGTAAAAAGAGCCAAAGTTTGGAGTCTGGTCAACTGTGTTCAAATCTCAGTGGTGTCACTTAATTATATAATTTGTTAAAATATCTTTTAGTCTCAGTGGTGTCTTAGAGTCTCAGTACAAAATGTTTGCAAAATAGGGGTAACATGATTTTTCTTATAGGACAGTGGTAACTTTAAGGAATGTAAAGTGCCTGGCAAACTGCAGCTATATTTGTGGTATTAGTCGTTGGCTGTGTTAATTTGAAAGAACAACAATCAAGAGCAAGAATACAAAAAAAAAAAAAAAAACCCAAAACAAAAAAACCCTGTCTCCCTTAAATTATTTATAATCCTTTCAACCAGAGAAATAACACAAGATTAAATAAACATGGCAAAATTGGGACCAAAGGAGATTATAAAAGTTGGCTGAACTATTATCCAACAAGATTAGAGTATCAATGTGCTGTCCTCAATATGCTTGCATTACTCAAAAGGTAATAAGGAACTGGACTAATGCATCAGGGGCTTTAAACTGAACACACTCCATTTTTCTTCATGGTACAGTAATTTCGAGAACTCTTTTGGAACTGGCTTTTTGGGGATCAAAATGAGCTGCCTTTGAAGGGGACAGTGATGATTTTAATACAAGGTGGAGTGGGAACACCACCTGAAGAAACTGCATTACACAAGAGAAATAGCTACGGTTTCCTACATCGCTTAAATCTTGAAGATTTGAAAAAACACATTTTCTCACATTATTCCTCCATCCAAAGCAATATTCTCCATAAAAGTATTGTGGTTACCTCAGACCTTCCTCCCAAATTCTTCTGAATCCTTCATTAGCTAGGAAACCTGGAGCAGAGCACAAGCACTCGTTCTGAAAGTACATCTACTTCTTGACCACAGGTTTCCAAAAGCTAAAACGTGTACGTAAAGCCCATTAGCTCAGGTAGTGAGGAAAACAAAGCCCCTTCTTACCCAATTCAAAGAGCGGCGGGAACGTTTAACTCTAAACATGAACGACTCCCTCATCCCACGTCTGAAATGTTTGTAAAAGGTGCGACCCAGGTCAATGGAAACAGTACTCAGGACAAGGATGGTAAAGTAGCTCTCGGGAATCAAGGGTGACTAAACCCTGCCAACGGGAGAGTAATGACACTCCTCGAACACTGGAAAAAAGACTCGGTACTACAAGTCGCGGTATACGTGGTCTTCGCCTCACTTGGGGATCGGACGTCAAGTTCCAAGTTGGAGACGGACAATGCTAGTGCAGAAGGCGGTAAGCCGGAATCCCAGGGCCTTTTCCAGCAGCAGAGGGTCAAGAGCCATGGGATTGGATGCAGACTCCTCCCGGTTCAACCCTCTCCCGCTCACTTCTTGGTCCGGCCAAGACGCTACACGGCGCCCCGACCGGCCGGAAATATCAGGCCCAAGAGGCAACGTAGAAAAATCACTTACCAGTCTCCCAAGTCTGGCGCAGATCTGCAGGAACCTGGCCCGCCAGCCAGAATCCAACCAGGCACCCGCTCAGACCACCCTGACTACGGCTCGAGAGCGTCACTGACAACCACCCGGAAATGGTCCAATAGCTTCCGGGGCCTCCTAGCGCGCGGCGGGAAATTATTTCCCAGAGCCCGGATTAGTGAGGCTGCGAGTGCTGCAGCGGCAGTCATCTCCCCAGTCACCACCGCCACCCGAAGGAAACATCCCAGACTCTCCGGCAGGGAAGGTAAAGGGCCTCATCTTGGAAGACAACAGTGTACCCTGACTCTCTCGGGTTGTTTCCTCCATGCCCCCAAAGTTTCTGCGGCTACCGGTTTTGAGATTGGGAAAGGGTTGGGGTTGAGCCCCGGCGGTGCCCGCTTCTCCTGCCTTCCCAGCCACCGTTCGTTCCCACTGGCCCGGACTAGCTGAGCTCTGCGCCCGCGTTGGTGGGCTGCGGTTGCAGACCCCGCCCCGCCCCGCCCCGCCCCGCCCTTGCCGCGGGGGGGGGACCGCCGCCGAGCGTCTCTGCAGTGCGGGCTTGAGCGGCTTCCCCCGCCTCCTGTTTGCGCAGCTCCGCAGGTCGATCTCCTGCCAGGAAGGCGCTAGGCCACCCGCGTCTCCCGTTTCCATAGAACCGACTGGGACGCCTCTCGCGGAGTCTCTTGGCTGCTTTACATAATATAGCGTCAGTGCAGGTGGCTGGGATCCCCCAGGCCCACCTACCAGTGACGGGGAATATAGTGTCATTCTTTTCTCCCTAGCAGATTTTTTTTTTTTTTTTAACATACCCAAGTGGTGATGATTATATCTCTGCGGCTACTGTATGCCTTTAAACATAAACACACTCTTTTCCTTAAAGAAGGGTGTATGCTCCTGGGGATTATAATGTACCAGCTGCCTGAAGGCAGGGAACAAGACTAAGTGATTATCCTGAGATTTCTTCCGTTTCCAAAGCCTCTGATTAAATATTGAAAAAAAAAATTGATTTGTCACGGATACTCCCTATCAGGATTTGACCCAGAAATGAGATGGAGCTTGGTTTTGGAAGCGACAAACTCTTTTTTAGACGAGTGACTATCCTATCCCTACTCCCCAATTTTTTTTCGCTGAGACCTTAAGAATGAAAATTTAAACTGAATTTACAGCATGCGTATCTTATGACAGAATGCCTTTAGAACTTTTTGGTTTATGTCGCTATGTTATGCCTCAGTTCCTAGAAGTATCTATTGATGTGCAAGATGTTCCCGTTTTAGGGAACATTGCAGGTGTTTGGTACATAAGTTGAGTGTTGGGGTGGATTTTTATAAGGGAATTTGATTATGTTTAACTTAAAGAGAATTCTTAATTTAAGTGAGCCAGGATGTTTTAAATACTTGAATGTATAAGTTGTGGAGACAGCCTTGGATAATACGAATGAGTCCTCTTTAGATCTGATTTATATTTTCTAAATCCCTATTTTTTTTCACCTTACTGACTTGGGTTCACTTGTATGATTTAATATTCTCTTGCTTCCTTAGAGTAGAAAGCATAAATCATGTGAAACAGCCATTGAAACTGTGGTTAAAGGTGGTTACTTTTCATAAACAAAATTCAAACCTTTTATGATTTCATAACTATGCACAGTCTTCACTAATGTCTGAAAACAATTTTTTTTTTTTTTGGAAACCAATAGTATAGCATTATTAACTAGACAGTTTTTCCGATTAATTATTCTAAGATAGTCTTTTCAGTGCTTAAACAATAATTGTTTGTAGATAATGTTCATAGACTGAATAAAATCTAAAGAAAGCGAAGAACCCTATTTCTCAATAATATAACTATAATGGAATATTACGTGACTCTTATTGACTCTCCAAAAATATGTTAATGGAGAAGGAATGCTGCACAATGTATTTACTATTTTTTTTAAGATTATTTATTTATTTATTTGACAGAGATCACAAGTAGGCAGAGGCAGGCAGAGAGAGAGGAGGAAGCAGGCTCCCTGCTGAGCAGAGAGCCCAATGGGGGGCTCTATCCCAGGACCCTGGGATCATGACCTGAGCCAAAGGCAGAGGCTTAACCCACTGAGCCACCCAGGCGCCCCATATGTACTATTTTTAATCTGAGGACGTGTTACTGCTTTAAAGTAAAATATCACTGAAATTTTTTTTTAAAGATTTATTTATTTATTTGACAGACAGAGATTACCAGTAGGCAGAGAGAGAGAGAGAGAGAGAGAGAGGAAGCAGGCTCCCTGCTGAGCAGAGAGCCCGATGCAGGGCTCGATTCCAGGACCCCGGGATCATGACCTCAGCCGAAGGCAGAGGCTTTAACCCACTGAGCCACCCAGGCACCCCTATCACGGAAACTTTTAAGTTAACTTGGTTTTTACTTTCTTTATATTGAAATTACTTGGATGTAGGCTGTTTTGTTACTCTTGATGAAGTCCATATGAATTAGTCTAATGAGTAATTCATACAAGATGCATTTTGAGGGGAAAACAATGAAAATTTCTTTTTTCATAAGAAATGGCAGTCTTAAGATAATTCTTAGAAATACTTTGAAATTTTAGACATTAGTTAATTTTATAATGATGCTTAGATATTTTCAGTAATATTGCTTTTCTAAATATCTCCTCACCATCATAGTAGATCCCTTTACCTGCAGTGTATTTTTCTCTTGCACTAGCTAAAAATAGATTACTTAGTAAAATTATAATATGGTTAAAAATATTAGACTAAATTCTGAAATTTAAGTCAAAGTGATGTAGAAAAGGCATGTAACTTTTGCAGAAACAGACAGGTCTTTGCCCTGAACCTTGATTTCACTATTTTGCTAGCTATGTTTCCTTGAGCTAGTTTCTTAATAGCTAAGGTTCCCCAGTATCCTCATCTGTATAAGAAGGGTAAACAGCACTTAAATTGTCTGTAAGGAAGCAAACTAACATGTATGCCTAGACCATAGTAGGTCCTCAATAGAAGTGAACTCCTGCTTTTTCAACCTTACATTCTTATGCTCCTACGAAGTAGTTAAGTAATACAGAGTTCCTAATACAAACTTAAAGCAGATTTGACTTTCATCCCCTATGGCTAACCAACATAGACTGTCTAGCCATTCTTTTTTCCCTGAACATTTTGTTCATCTTGCTTCCTTAAGGGACCCTTTGTCCAGTTCAGCCTGTTCATTGTATGTTCCTGCATAGATTGAACGCTTCCATAAGTCCTCTTAGCCTGTGTCATTTTTTCCTTACCACAGTCACTTGGCTGCAACTGCTCCATTTCCTCCCTCTGCTCAAAGAGACTGAGCATGACTGCTCCTTCCCCAAACAAATAATGCCATTGAAGTAAGAGCATCCCTCAGGTCTCTCCACTGGAGACCCCAATCAAATAACTACACACACACACACACACACACGGAGACACACACACGGAGATGCACACACACACACGGAGACACACACACACACACACTCCATGTTTTTAAAGGATGAGGCAGGAAACGGACACTACATCTTTAAGAAAAAAATTCCAAAGTCCAGCTGAATGAAATTAAGCCAAAGGCCTAATTTGGCTCCTAGGCCAGGAGGGTACAGAATTCCTAAACTCCACCTGCTGTTTCAGCATTCAGAGCCCCCAGTTTACTCAATATGAATATGGTGATTTGTATCTACCTCTTGCAATATTGGGTGAAACAGTGATCCAACACTTTGACCCTTTTCATTTATTTACTTTCCCAGTTAAATGCTTTAGATAAGAGAAACCATGAAAATCTTAAAATTCTTGAATTCAAAGCAGCATATTGATTGTATTTAAGGGTTGATACATCTTTTCGATAAAAGGGAATTATTAAAGGTGATTTTCTTTAGACTTAAAATCAAGGTAGGAGTAGGTTTAAAATCAAAATAATTCACTAGCATAACATTAGAAACCATTAGTTTTCAACCTGGTGACCTTGAAACAGTGAAGAATATTCACTGGAATGGAAAAATGATCACAGTGTAATTTTAAATAAAATGAAGATACAGAACTATATAATAACTTCAATTTTGTGATATATATGTTTTTTCACACACATACATAAAATGTTTAGGTCATACCCCTCCCCCTGCCCCCAGATGTTAACAGTGGTGTGGGGATTAATGGGTGTGGGGATTACAGGTGATTTTAATCTTTCTATATACTTAGTATTTTTTAAATTTTCTATAATCATGGATTAATTACAATTGACAGTAAAAGTTACTTTAGGGAAATTTTTAGTTCTTAAATGCAAATAAATAATTTTTTCAATAAATCCTTTATTTATCTTAGTTATCAGCATACAACTTATAGGGTGCATTGTGTTTTCAAAGTCCTGTGAAGCCCTATGGCTGATCATAAAATCACTTGTAATACAGAGTAGCATTTCCTACCACAAACCTTGTTAAGCATCCCTGCTCCTGTTTTTTGCAGCAGTTTCTTCTTGCAGTCAGCTGTTAGACCCTATTCTTTTATCCTCCCTCCTGAACCAGACTTTTGCATTCATCTCTATTCCTGCCTCTACTTTTCCCTGACTTCTCTTTTCAGCATACTCTGTGTGTCTTATTCAAATACGTTCCAGCTCTGTGTCATATTGTAAAGAATTCATAGGACCTAAAAAGCTAGTACATAATAAAGTGTTCTTAATTATGATGAGTGCTATAGGTTTATTTGCATTTCTAACTAGCACCAACTGCGGAGGAATTTCAGGCATCAGGGATAGGCCCATGTGGGAGATATTTTGGGAAAGTCCACACCACAGAAACAGTTGCTTTCTCTGCATAAATGCCAGCTCTGTTCACAGTCATTATATCCTTAGCTGTATTATATGGTTCGAGGTAAGTAACTAAATATTTTTTTAATTACTACAACATTTTAAAAATTTCTACAGAAACATTTTCTTGTAACTAAGAATCTAGTATATAATTTTTCACTTTTTGACAGTAAAGATAAAACCTTTAACTTTAAATGAATGCTTTCATTTTTGTTTTCCTTTTGTTGTGCTAGATATGTTCTGATGAATGCCTGAAGGAACGCCCCCTACAAGTTTTAAAAAAGTTAGAATTGCCCTAGAAATACCAATGATAGAATTAAATTGCAGTGTTTTTACTTACTTTCTTGTGCTAGAAAAGTTCTAACAGTTAGCCCTTGATCCCCATATCCCAGAATACATTTACTACAATAAATGTAGTAAGTAATATAAATATGGTTAAAACACTTGTGTTCCTCTGATAAAAGTGGCTTTCAAGAACTATAAAAACAATTAGATTGCCTTTCCATTAGAATACCAAGATATTCACAGATATGTTGAATTTCACTTATCTTTTATTTCTTGAAAGACCTACCATTTTCTTTATTTTTTAATTCTTTATTTTCTTAAATGTTTTTATTTAAATTACAGCTAACTTACAGTGTAGTATTGGTTTCAGGTGTACAGTATAGTGATTGAGTACTTCCATACATCACCTGGTGCTCTTCAAGTGCACTCCTTAATCCCCATCACCTATTTAACCCATTTCCAGATCCTTTCCCTGTAGTAACCAACAGTTCTCTATAGTTGAGAGTCTTTTTCTTGGTTTGCCTCACTCTTTTCTTCTCCCTCACCCCTTGGCTTATTTATTTTGTTTCTTAAATTCCACATATGAGTGAAATCATATGGTATTTGTCTTTTTCTGACTGACTTCTTTCACTTGGCATAATGCTCTCTAGCTCCATTCATCTCGTTGCCAATGGCAAGATTTCATTCTTTCTGATGGCCAAGTAATATCCCATTCTGTGTGTGTGTGTGTGTGTGTGTGTGTGTGTGTGTTTATTTATATATTTCTATATATTTTTTTGTATATATACCACATTCACTTATCAGTTGATGGATACCTAGGCTGTTTACAAAATTTGGCTGTTGTAGACAGTGCCGCTGTAAACATCAGGGTGCATGTATCCCTTTGAATTGGTTTTTTTTTTTTTTTAATTCTTTAGGTTAATATCTAATAATGTGATTCCTGGATCATAGGGTAGTTCCATTTTTTACTTCTTGAGAAACCTCCATACTGTTTTCCACAGTGGTTTCACCCATTTCCATTCCCACCAAGAGAGTAGAGGTTCCCCTTTCTCCACATCCTTGCCAACACCTGTTGTTTCCTGTGTTTTTTATTTTAGCAATTCTGACAGGGGTGAGGTGATATCTCCTTATAGTTTTGATTAGTATTTCCCTCATGATCAGTTCTGTTGATGATCTTTTCATGTGTCTCTTAGCCATCTGGATGTCTTCTTTGGAAAAAATGTCTATTCATGTCTTCTGCCCATTTTTAAAGTGGATTATTTGGGGGAGTATTTTGATAAGTTCTTTATATATTTTGGATATTAACCCTTTAACCTATATGTCATTTGCAAATGTCTTCTCCCATTCCTAGGTTGCCTTTTAGTTTTGTTGATTGTTTCCTTAGCTGTGCAGAAGCTTTTATTTTGATGACGTTCCAATAGTTTATTTTTAGCTTTTATTTGCCTTGCCTCAGGAGACCTGTCTAGAAAGAGGTTATAGCCTGTGTTCTCCTCTAGGATTTTTATGGTTTCAAGTCTCACATTTAGGTCTTTAATTATTTTGAATATTTTTGTGTATTCTATCAGAAAGTAGTCCAGTTTCATTCTTTTGCCTCTTACTGTCCAGTTTTCCCAACACTATTTGTTGAAGAGACAGTCTTTTTCCCATTGGACATTCTTTCCTGCTGTGTGGAAGATGATGTGACCGTATAGTTGTAGGCTTATTACTGGGTTTTCTCTTCTTTTCCACTGATCTATGTATCTGTTTTTGTGCCAGTACTGTAATGTTTTGATCACTACACCTATGTAATATAACTTGAAGTCCGAAATTATGATTCCTCCAGCTTTGCTTTGGCTTTTCAAGGAGGACCTGCCATTTTCTAAAGGAAATTTGCTTAAAGCATTTATTTATATCCCTAGAATTAATACAAGCAACATTTCTCCCTCGTTATGGCCTTATGACTTATAACCCACTTGTGGCTTTATTGTATATGTGTTAATATGTGCTCTGCATCAGACTAAATCCTTATTTCAAATAACAGCATATTCTTTGTAAAGTTTTTATATATTACCAGTCTATATTAATGGATATTATCATTCAGGATATATGTCATATATCCCATAAAGTTTAAAAAATTTGATGATTAATACAGGAAAGAATTCCTTTTGCAAGAAGCCACTCAACGTTTTATGTACTGATGATAGAATTTTACATGATTTTTCATAAGATGCCAAGCTCTGTTATGTACGTTTTATAATTTTGTACCAGAATCTTTTGACTTTTATTTTTTTAAGATTTATTTTTTTATTTAGAGAGAGAGAGGGAGAGAGAGAGAGAATGCGCTGTGCCAACAGGGGAAAGGGCGAAAGGAGAGGAAGAGAGAATTCTCAAGTAGACTCCGTGCTGGGTGTGGATTCCCAACTCAGGGTTCAGTTCCAGGACCTTGAGATCATGACCTGGGCCAAAATAAAGAGTTGTCTGATAAAGCAACTGAGCCACCCACAGAACCTTTTAACTTTAAAAAAAAATGCTTCATTGAAGAGTCTTATCCTTAAAGACTCTTTATGTTCTGTGTCTTCAAATTTTAGGATTGTAGAGGGTTAATGCATTATATCCCTTTCCCTCTTTTGGAGCCAATAGAGAAATAAGAAAGTCTGATATTTTGGGTCAAAATAACAGCTCTTTTACTGAAAAAAATTGGTTTGGACAAGGTAGCTTTATGCAACTCCAGTGTGCTTCTTAATACATAATCTCTGAATTCATTTACCCAAGAGCCTGCAGGACTACTATTCTTCTTAGGACATGTCAGAAAGCATTACTATGAGCTGTCTTTGCAAGTATGCAGCTCTATCAAAGCATATCCATTTAGTGTTCTCAGGTAACTTCTCTCAAATCAAGGAGTGATGAAGGGTAGAGAAAGCAGATGTACTGTTAGCTGATGTTACTCCTCGTAGAAGCCTTAAGGAAAGGAAATAAAGTTCATCTTAACCCTGAGTAATGCTTTAAACTGTTCATAGTGAAACTTTCATTGAGGTTTTACTCAAAAATGAATCTTAGTTTTTACATAAACACATATATGTATGTACTTCATATGTTTTTTGTATCTATTTCTATATATTTGGTCTTTGACGATAGAATTTCTGTAAAGATCTCTTTATGAACTTGTCTTGTTCTGTGTTAACACTTGTCACCAATTGTCTGTTACAATTCCTGAGCTCAAACAGGTATGGTTTTTTAGTTTCATTTTAATTACCTTTAAAGAGGTCAACTGCTTTTGCTCTTTAGCATTAATTAAACACTGTTCTACAGCTGTAATGACAAAATTGTTAGAGAATGGAAAATTACCAATTTCTGAAGTCCCTGTTTTTCCCCATCTATAAAAAGAAACTAGATTTTCTTTAAAATGCTATCAGTTCTGAAGTTCTAATGTCGTGTGAACAAATAAAACCTTGTATTCTCATTAAAAATACTGTGAGGTGTTGTCTTTCTTGCTTAATAAATGTTCCACTTCAAGTACAAGTGCTTTATGAACTACATTTGTATATGGATTAAGGTCTCTATTTACATAAATTTGAAAACTGATTTTTTTTCAGTCTACTTTATAGGTGATAAAATTAACGTATAGCAGAGTTAAGAAATGTGGATTGGTTGGGCGCCTGGGTGGCTCAGTGGGTTAAGCCGCTGCCTTCGGCTCAGGTCATGATCTCGGAGTCCTGGGATCGAGTCCCGCATCGGGCTCTCTGCTCAGCAGGGAGCCTGCTTCCTCCTGTCTCTCTGCCTGTCTCTCTGCCTGCCTCTCTGCCTGCTTGTGATCTCTGTCTGTCAAATAAATAAATAAAAAATCTAAAAAAAAAAAAAAAATGTAGATTGGGAGTAGAATCCAGATTCATTAAGTGTGCCTCGTATCCTAAGTTACTTGGTGTAAATGCTTTGGGAATAGGAGTTCTATCAACTTCTGTAATGACTTTTAGGTACTCTTCAATATTTGTCCAGAAATATTTTTTTTTAAGATTTTTTTTTTTTTATTAATTTGACAGACAGAGATCACAAGTAGGCAGAGA
>NW_019154103.1:18974613-19046964 GCF_002288905.1 Enhydra lutris kenyoni
GCTCCCCGCTGAGCAGAGAGCCCGATGCGGGGCTCGATCCCAGGACCCCGGGATCATGACCTGAGCCAAAGGCAGAGGCTTAACCCACTGAGCCACCCAGGCGCCCCTGTCCAGAAATATTTTAAAAATTGTTATAAAATTTGATTAGATTTCATTGTCCACAGTGTACTTGTTTCAGAAGCTCTTAGCAAAAAGGTGCTTTTAAAATGAATTTAGTATTATTATACTAATATTTATGTAAATAATCCTTTCTGAAGAATTGTATTCATCAGTGTGTTTTAGTGTCAAGTAACAGGAACACAAACATTCAATTTTCAAACCACCAAAAAAATCTCTTTACAGTCACATTTTGGGAAGATAACTTTATTTTGTTGTTGTTGTTTTATTAATTTTTGAGAGAGAAAGAGAGCATGTGAGTTATAGGGCAGAGGGAGAGAGAAAATCCTCAAGGAGAGTCGCCGCTGAGTGGAGAGCCCAACTCAGGGCTCAATTCCAGGACTCTAAGAGATCATGACCTGAGCTGAAATTGAGTTGGCTGCTTAACTGACTGAGCCACCCAGGCACCCTGGGAAGATAACCTGATAAACCAATTTCTATTGCATATAAGCAGTCTTGACATTGGTATTTATAATAAAGCCTTATATGTTTAATTCATTAAATTTTTTTTTTACTTTTAATACTCATTGTTAAGAAAAAATGTCAATCCTGTGAATATTACCTTTAACATGTGTTATCTTCTTTATGTGTATTTATGTTAGATGGAAGATGGTGCTCCAAAGCATATCATCCAAATGACAGGATTTAAGATGGAAGAAAAGGAAGCTCTAGGCAAATTGCTTTTAAAACTAGATTGCACTTTTATTAAGAGTGAGGTGAGTACAAAAAGTTAAAAAATATTCAAGATAGACTTGAAAAATGATACTGGTCCAAGAATGATAAAATACCCTCTTGATATAAGAATAAAGTAAATGTGCTGTAAAGGAAATCTTACCTTAGTAACATTTTTTTCATTTGCATTTTTCCTTCTAGAAGTACAAAAATTGTACACATCTTATAGCTGAACGCCTGTGTAAGAGTGAAAAGTTTTTAGCAGCTTGTGCAGCAGGTAAATTAACTACCTTTCTCCTTTGGGGAGAAAAAAAAAAACCTTCATGTTAAAAAAGAATTACCTTAATCTCCTAAAGATAGATAGTATTATTATTATATCAAACATAAATGTGGTTTTATCTGAATATATTTCTGAAAATATTTGTTATGAATTTTTTGTCTAAGTTTTCTAAGTAAAACTTTGTAACACATGAAAACTTGCCAAAGAGGCAGGAATACTTACTCAACCAAAGATTTAATGTAAATATTTTATATCAGAAAAAAATTTTTAACAGAAAAGCTGGGTACAACAATGCCCCCCCTTAAAAAAAATGCTTTTGCCAAAATCTCAGCTATTCTCAGCAAATTTGTTTTCTTTGATCTGTCATTGGAAAGAATCTGTTTTTGTTCTCCTTCTACTGTATCCCTTCCCATACATGCTATGAAGCAGTGATCACCCTATTGTGTTTTTCTAAGATTTTAAATTCCATAAACCCAGATTAGGACTTATTGTCTTGTCACCCTTGATGTTTCTTTTATAGTTTCTTCTACTGTGATTGAGCTAGCATATCATTAGTTCACTGTTTGTCCAAAAATATATATATATGTTTAATGCAGTAAATTTGTTATTTTTTAGAGTAATATGCCAGAAAGATACTTGGATTTATTATTATCTCCACAAAGAAAAACATATATTGTCCCTGCTTGAGAAAAATTATCAATTCCCAGATAAAGGAACTACAGAATGTTATTAGATATTCTGAAAAATTCCCTAGCTCAATAAACTTGTTTTACAAAGTGTAACATTGAGTAAACATAATTACAGTTGTTAGCATAAGAAGAATAATATAAATCTCAGCCAAAACTATAATAATAGTAGACATAGCTTTAGTAATACCACATTTATTTTACTAAGTCTTAAATTTGTATTTAGGAACATTTAGATTTAGAATCATTATGGGAAAGGTTACATACAATGTTCAGTGACATCGTAGACCTCTACCAAAAATTTGGGGGAAAAAAACATAATCCCAAGATAATATTAGCATTGTAGCCCAAGAATCTCATGATGATGAAGGTCAAACTTTATTTGATATTTGGTCTTTATTGTTGAGCATTCATTAGAATCAAAATTCTTCTGTGACTGACAGTTGATTTACTTTCTAGGAAAGTGGGTACTAACTAAGGACTACATAATTCATAGTGCCAAAAGTGGCAGATGGCTTGATGAAACAACTTATGAATGGGGCTACAAAATTGAAAAAGACTCCCATTATTCTCCTCAAATGCAATCTGCACCTAAAAGATGGCGTGAAGAACTGAAACGCACTGGTGCCCCAGGAGCCTTCCACAGGTGGAAAGTTGTTCTCCTTGTTAGAGCTGATAAACGAAGTGATTCTCTTGTAAGGTAAGATGAGATCTCATAAAAGCTAAGCAATGAATAGAAAAAAATTTTTTGGTTTACTTGAATACCTGTCTTTCTTTGAAATTATTGATTTCATCCAAATGAGCCATGGTGATTTGCTCTAATCTCTGAGTTAAGTGATTCTGTACTTAAGTATATGTGTCTAATAGAATAAAATCTACTTTATTGTATTGCTTTAAATTATTCTTGGGTCTCTGTTTAACTTTCCATGTTAATTCTTTTTAACTCAAGAAAAATAAAAAAAAAACTTGGAAGATTTTTGTTTTCATTTTTGAAGCAATTTTAAAATTTAAATAAAAATAAATAAATAAAATAAATAATAATAAATAAAATAAATAAATAAAAAATAAAATAAAAATTTTAAATTTTTATAAGTATTTATCACAAAAAAAGCCTTTTTTCCCAGTTCATATGGTGCAGTCTTCATGATTCATAATGCTTCCTTCATTATTTCATTTCTTTCTAACTTTTACATCATATTTTTAAAATAATTATTATTTGGTAAACTATATTCTGAGACTGCAATGACTTTTAGGGGGCTGCAAAGGCCTTATGTCACCTTTATAGAAGTATAATTTATAGGCAAGTAAAATGCACATATTTTAACTATACATTTTGATAAATTTGAACAAATTTATATGCCTGTTTACCACCTCCACACTACAGTCAAGATCTGCAACATTTATGTAATCTTACAATGTTCTTGTCATTACACATTTACTAGTGCCTACCAATACAAGACAACCATTGATTTCCTTTCTGTCACCATACAGTAGATTTATCTTTTCTTTAAAGTTCATGTAAATGGAATTATTCTGTATATACTCCTTTGATATAGTTTCATTTGCTTAACTCATTACTTCTGAGATTCATCCAGGTTATTGTGTGTTTTAGGAGTTTGTTCCTTTTTCTTGCTGAGTAGTATTCCATTTTGCAGATGTAACACTGTTTATTCACCCATTGATAGACGTTTGTTTTTTGTTTTCTTTTTTTTTTTTTTTTCTCTTATGCTAATATAAATAAAGCTGCTCTGAACATTTGAGTACAAGTCTTCATGTATATTTGTTTTCCTCTTTCTCGGGTAAATACCAAGAATGAAATTTCTGGCTCAGATGGCAGTTGTGTATTTAACATTATAAGGGAATGCCAAACTGTTTTCTGAAGTAGTTGTACTATTTTACATTTCCTCCTAGCAATATGCAAGGTTTCAATTGCTATGCAATTACTTTGGTGCTATTGTCCAAAAATCACTTGAGTATATTTGTGTGGTCTATTTCTGGGCTTCTTACTGCATTGGTATCTGTCTACCTTATACTAAAAGCACATAGTTTTGGTTACTATAGTTTTATAATGAGTCTTGAAATCTTATAGGTTGGGTGAGCCTCCTAACTTTGTGTTGATCAAAACTGTTTTGGTGATTTTGGAATTTCTGTATTTCCATATACGTTTTAGGACCACTATGTCAATGTCTACAACAAAGCATGCTCGGGTTTTGATTGCAATTGTATTGAATCAATAGGTCAAATTGGGGAGAATTGAGGTCTTAACAATGTCAAGTTGTCCTATTTATAGACTCCTTATCTCTTCAGGTCTTTAATTTCTGCCATTAATGTATTAGTTTTCACTATATAAACCTAGTACATATTTTGCTAAGTTTAATACTAGGCACTTCATGTTTTGGGATGCAATTATAAATGGATTGATTGCTTTGAATATTTTTATGTGCATCTGTTGAGATTATTCGCTTTTCTCCTTTATTCTGTTAATATGGTAAATTATTTTGATGAATTTTAAATGTTAAACCAAACTTGTATTCCTGCGATAAACTGTACTTCATCATAGTATATTACCATTTTTAATAATTACAGTTTCTGTCTGCAAATATTTTGTTAAGAATTTTTGTGTCTTCAGTCTGAGCAACTGACAACTGTAAAAATACATAAATTTAATATCATGGATTTTTTTTTCTTCCATAATTAGGAATTAAGAAATGGTTGCTCTCTCTGACCTTTTCATTTCTTTTCTTTTTTTTTTTTTTTTTAAAGAGAAAGCGAAAGCTCCGGTACTTGAGGGTGGGAATCTTAAGCAGGCTCCACCCCCGGTTCAGAGCCTGGCATGGGGTTCAATCTCAAGGCACTGAGGTCATGACCTGTGCTGAAATCAATAGTTGGACACTTAACTGACTAAGCCACCCAGGTGCCCTGCACTCTAACCTTTTCTATTCAGCATTTTACTAGAGGTACTAGACAGTATAATAAGGCAAAGAAAATAAATAAGAAACATAGAATTAGATAGAAGAAATAAAAGTAATTATCTTTATTTCCAAAAGATATGGCTAAATACTAAGTAATTCATCCAGAAAAGCTATTAGAAGTAATTATTGATTTCAGCAGGATGGCAGAGTAGTAAGTCATTACATAAAAATTACTGGTTTTTTATATGCTAGTAATGAACAATTGGAAATTAAAATCTTAAAAACAAGATATTGGGGCGCCTGGGTGGCTCAGTGGGTTAAAGCCTCTGCCTTTGGCTCAGGTCATGGTCCCAGAGTCCTGAGATCGAGCCCCGCATCGGGCTCTTTGCTCGGTGGGGAGCCTGCTTCCCCCTCTCTCTCTGCCTGCCTCTCTCTCTCCCTGCCTCTCTGCCTACTTGTGATCTCTCTCTGTCAAATAAATAAATAAAATCTTAAAAAAAAAATAAAAAACTAAGATATTACCTGTGGTTTTTAGCAGTTTGATAATGTATCCAAATGTCTGTGTGTGTCTTATGTATTATCTGTTACTTATTTGTTCATGTTATTTGCATGGAGTTTCTGACCTTGGATGTGTGGCTTTTTATCTTTTATTAATTATGGAAAATTCTCAGCCATTATGTTTTAAATTCTATTGTCTTCTTTTTCCTGTGCTCTATTACCTGTGTTTTAGGCCAATTCTTTTCCACAGTTTTTGTATGTTCTGTTTTGTTTTGTTTTTAACTTTCTTCCCATTTTTTGTTCCAGTTGGATAATTCTATTGACCTATCATTAAGTTCATTGATTCCATCCTCAGTTGCATGCAGTCTATTCTTAAGCCTGTCAAAGAGATTATTCTTTGATATCGTAACTTTTATTTCTACCATTTTTATGTACTCAGTTCCTGATCTCTTAATGCAATTTATTCAGTTTTTTCCTTTGTAGCTTCAAACATTTCAGTCATAGTTATTTAAAAATCACTTTCTGATAATTTTAGCAAATGTGCTTTATATTCCTCTATCTCTTGACAGTGGTTTGGTTTCTTCCCTTTTGTGTATGTCTTGTATTATTTTCTTGCATGTATAGATTTCACATTTAGATCAGTGGAGGCTCAAATAAATATTTATGTCCAAAAATAGGCTTACTTTTTTCTGTAAAGCAGTTAGTTGAGTTAATCTTGTCAGTTTTTGAGCAGGTTTTGGATTTTGTTAGTGCTTTAGATACCTTCAGTGCATCCTTTCTGGTTACTCCTGCAGTTGAGTATAGTTTCTTTGTGCTTGGCCTGGTTCTTGGGTTTTTTTTGTTTGTTTGTTTTTAAAGATTTTTTTTTTTTTTTAATTTATTTGACAGGCAGATCACAAGTAGGCAGAGAGGCAGGCAGAGAGAGACAGGAGGAGGCAGGCTCCCTGCTGAGCAGAGAGCCTGATGCGGGACTCGATCCCAGGACCCTGAGATCATGACCCGAGCCGAAGGCAGAGGCTTTAACCACTGAACCACCCAGGCGCCCCGGTTCTTGGGGTTTTTAATCGATGTTTTTGCTTCACTGTCAGCTTTCCGTAGTCCCTGCATGGGTGGGTCACAGGAGGACTGTCTTGTCATTCTCTTCCTCTCTTGCTTGTTACTCCTCTCTAGTTTGAGGCTAAGAGTAAGAGTAAGGTGTGTTTTGGTTCTGCTGGTAGACTTCAGTCTTAAACATTCTTTGTGTTCTTGTTCTCTGGGGTTGGCACTTTCTCAGTACTTGTGTCTCAGTTACCCGTGACAGCCAAATTCTGCTTTGTATCTGTGGGCAGGGTTTTGGCAAGAGACCGTTTCCAGCCTCTGCCCCAGTGTTAGATTTCTGCTTTGTATTGATGCAGAAACCTATGTTTGAGTGGCATTTCTTCTGCCCCTTGTCCAGGGACAGATGGATTTTGCCTTTATCCCTCGTCCAGAAACGGTATATCCTTTTTTGGGCGATGCAGCAGGAGGTTTTCCTGCCCCTTTCTCAGGGCACATAGATTTTACTTATGTTCTCCCAACAGAAGCAGTGCATCTTTTCCTGGATTCTAAAAGTATATTAAGACCATACCCAAATAACTTAGGACATTTTCTTCATATGAGCGAAGGATCCAGGGAAGTGGACCAGGTTTAATGTCTATCTCTTGGTGGGCAGCTGGTCCTCACTGGCCCACTTGTGCTACCCAGTAGGGAATCTTCTCTGCCCTTAATCTTTTTCATGACTACTGAGGCAAAGAGGTTTCAAGTGAGGGCAGACTTTCCTTGAGTCAGTGACTCCCAGATATTATAAATGGTCATGGTACTTGCCTTTGGCCCTTAAATTTGTTACAGTTTTACCTACTTTTATGACAGCTACTTCTCTCCTGCACCCTGGCAAAATGAAAGAGTTTTTTGAGTATCCAGTCTCTTCACAAAGGGACTTATCATTATCACTCTTAGGGAAGTTAAGTTTCTTGGTTGGTTATTACATTTGTTCTCTGATGGGTTTGTGAAAAGTTTAGATATTATAGATCATTTGGCTTTTTCTTAATGTTAAGTGATAATAGTGTTCTCTTGTGACTTTCTAAATCCTAAGCAGCCACAGAACTTTCATGAAACTTTTGGGATGTCAAAGTTAGTTAATCAAGAATTAATTTTTTATAAGAATGCTGGCAACTGTAGTTCCTTTTCTGTAGTTTAGAATGATTTCCTTGGAGGTGGTTGCCTTCTGAAGTAGCTACTTTCCTAAACTTCTTTCATTATTCTTTTGGCTTATGGAGGTGATTTTTTCCTTAAGGAATAAATTCAACATGCTTGATTCTTAAAAAGTCTTTCCGTATCAAGAAATGGGTAAACAGAAGAGCATGATTTCTTTAACATCTTCTCTGAGCAAGTTATAATTTAAGAAATCACTGCAGTAGTTATTCTCCATGGCACTCAACCCAGGGGGACTTAATTCTTTCAGAAAGTTCCACGCCTACTCCCAGGAAGTAATTGATTTAGATAATTTGAATATGCTTTTTTTTTTTTTTTAAGTACTTTTTGTACTCTTTACATTTTTATTTAGAGTTCTGGAGGCTGGAAAAGCAAATGTTATTTTACCAAAAAGTTCAACAAGTGGAATAACTCATGTGATTGCCAGTAATGCAAGAATCAAGGCTGAGCAAGAAAAAGACCATTTTAAGGCTCCATTTTATCCAATTCAGTATCTAGGGGATTTTCTTTTAGAGGTAAGTAAAATAAGTAAAAAACAATTTTTAGTGTTTATAGAATATCCATACTGTGAAATATGTTAAAAATTATTTGTTAGAGAGAGAGAGCACGTGGGAGCACAGGCAGACAGAGTGTCAGGCAGAGACAGAGGGAGAAGCAGGCTCCCTGCCGAGCAAGGAGCCCGATGTGGGACTCGATCCCAGAACCCTGGGATCATGACCTGAGCCCAAGGCAGCTGCCCAACCAACTGAGCCACCCAGGCGTCCCCAAGGGAAGCAGGCTCCCTGCTGAGGAGAGAGCCCGATGCGGGGCTTGATCCCAGGACCCTGAGATCATGACCTGAGCCGAAGGCAGTGACTTAACCCACTGAGCCACCCAGGCGCCCCAATATGTTAAAAATTAAAATATGTTCTAAAGTTTAAAAATGCATTGATTAGAAGTGTAGTTGATCTTTGAACTGTATGCATCCACTTATAAACAGATTTAATAATTCAGTACAATATTGTCAATGTATTCTCTTTTCATGATTTTCTTAGTAACATTTTCTTTTTTTAAGCTTACCTTATTATAAGAATGGAGTATGTAATCCATATATAAAATATGTTTTTCAGCTATTGTTAAGATTTCTGGTCAACAGTAGGCTATTAAGTTTTGGGGGAGGGCTACAAGTTATATGTAGATTTTAGATTGGGGGGGGTATTGGTGCCCCAATCCCCACGTTCTTCAAAGGTCAGCTATAATTAAAGTGACATATTTTTAAAGGCAGTTGCTTTCAATTATTTAAATATTTGAGAATATTTCTAATAAATATGGAAGAAGCTTGCTTGTTGAATTTAAAATGTCTTATTTTTGAGTCTCTATTTTAGTTTTCTATGTTTTAGTGATGTTTACTACAAACTAATTTTAGCATTTTAGGTCAGAGTATAAATAAAATAGCAGTGGACCATGGTGTGATTTAAGAATTTGTAGGTATTTTTCCCATGGAAAAAAAGATTTAGAAATAAGTCTTTCTAAATCTTTTTTTGTAAGGATTTAGAAATATTTTCCTGTCCTGTTCCTCTACCTCCTTATTCCCATTTAGTACAAAGACCACTTAAGTTGTTTGAATGGGAACAGTCCTAGAAGAAATTCTCTGGAAATAAAAGAATTTTTAAGAAGGGTCACTCAAGGTAGAGAAACCTTAGTATGTCTAAAAACGCCACCTTGATCTTGTAGGAAAAACTGACTCCTTAAATGTTTCCATCTCAATAGATGCTATAACCTTTTATCTAACTTATGTAGAGACCTGTTAATAACCCTTGAAACCTTCCTCTCCCTTATTCCCCACATTTTGTCAGTCCAGTCCCCTTGATTTTATCATCTTATATATCACTCAAATCACAATGCTTCCCTCTTCCTATATTAACATCATACTGAGTTCATCATCTTTCCTCTGCCCTCCTGAAATAGACTCTTAAGTGCTCTCTACCTTTTAACTCTTGATAGTGTACTAATTACTCTTACCTTTTTCTTCTCTAGTCTATTCTACATCATTCAGAAGGAGTATCCAAAATGTTCTGTGTAAAACAATTCTAATCTTGTCACTGTCCTACTTAAACTCTCCAGTGGCTTCCCATTGCTTTTAGGATAAAGTCCTAAACTTCCAACATGGCTTTAAAGTTCCCCACAGAATTCTTGTCAGTCTTGCCTTTCAGGTGTATCCTGCTCAATTTTTTTCTGTGCTCAACTATAGTATAACAAAATTGCCTTCTCCCAATTTCTTAAACAGGCTAAGCTACTTCCTTTCCCAGTGTCTTCTCAAAAGCTAATTTTTCTCCCTGGAAAGTTCCTCCCCAGTACTCTCACCCTCTGTGCCTGCCTGCCTTCTGTTCATCATTCAAATTCCAGTTATAATGATGCCTCTTCAAGGAATCAACTGGCTGATTACATGGTTAAAATCTGTTTTCTCCATCTAAACCAAAAGGACTGTGTCATGAGGATGATACCTCTCTTTTCCATAGTTATATCTGAATAATCTAGCATAAAGCCTGGCATATGAGTTCTCATTTTGTGTTAAATTAATAGAGAAATTATGAAATTTCTTTGAGTCTTCCAAGAGTAGATATAATACATCATTCTGTAGTTACCTTTCCGTACTGAGTAGCAGCAATGTAGATTGGAAATATGACCTTATTTCAGGGGATGGATCTGCTTGGACTATAGAAGATCTTGTTGCCTTTGACAACGATGGGTCTTGGAATGGGCATGTCAATCAGTTCTGATCTGTGGGAGATGAAGAGTAATATGTAAGAAGTTCTGGGAAGTTTCTTCATCCTTCTGAAGAGATAGCCTCTGGCAGCCTGGCTCCTATTAGATAAGAACATGGGAGAATGTAATCTAATTATTACTAGCAGCCAATTTTTGACCATAAGGGGAAGCATGCTCAAGATGAAACCAACCCTGTAGATAGCAAAATGTAGACACACAATGTGAATCCTTGCAAAGATACTTAGCCAACCCTGAAACCTGTCTTAGCACTGGACCACATTACCATGCTGCGAGGTAATAAAACATCCATATTATTTACATTACTTTGAGTTGGTTTTCTATTACTTGCTGCCAAAAGCCTCCTATGTGATCTACGTATCTGAACAGTTTAACTGTTAATAGCATGAATGCCATTCTTGACTAGATTAGTAAAAATATCTGAATTTTCTTTTTTTCTATGGAAACAAATGAATGAAGTATAAACTATGATATACTTTATCCATAGTCTTATTTTATTGCAGTAATTTGATGGCATTCAAATTCAGTTGCTGAAATATTGGAGGGCAGCAATAGTATATCAAGTAAAAGCAGATACTCTATAACTTACATTTGTTTTAGAATACATTGTTTTATGAATTCTGGATTAGGCAGCTGGGAGTTCATAACTACATTCCAAAAAGGAAGGCATTTTGTGATAACTTCTGAGAAGAAAATAGTTAACTTTATGGTAATGTCTTTCTTTTCTTTTACCACTTCGGCATATAGCATATCACATTCCTCATTAGATGGATTCTGAAGTATCCTCTGAGAGTTGCCGTGTAAGATGACAGAGTTAAAAATAACAAGCAATTGTTCAAAAAAAAGTTTTGTTTAACCTGCTTATACTTTTTTGCTTATACTCTTTTTTTTTTTTTTTTTTTTAAGAGAGCTCCTGAGTAACAGAATTAGGAATCCATTTAGTTAGTTCAGGTTTATAGATATTTATTGAAGACTTTTGATGTACCAGGCACGATGCTATGCACTAGGCAAAATGAGTAAGACCACATGTCAGGCTTCAAGGTGCTTACTATTTCGTGGTGAAAACAGAACACGGAAACTTAATTTAGTGTGTATTGTGCATTGGCAAATTCAAATGTAAGGTACAGGAATGTAGAGGAACAAATGATTAATGTATCTCAATTGTTTGGCCCAAGGAAGGCCTTGCTCCCCAAAAAAGGAGGATACTTAGGATTACTTAAAACTTCTTTTGACTGTCTGCCTAAGAAAGAAAATTAAAATTGAACTGCAGTGGGGAGCCTGGGTGGCTCACTGGGTTAAGGCCTCTGCCTTCGGCTCAGGTCATGATCCCGGAGTCCTGGGATCGAGCCCCGCATCGGACTCTCTGCTCGGCGGGGAGCCTGCTTCCTCCTCTCTCTCTCTCTCTCTCTGCTTGCCTCTCTGCCTACTTGTGATCTCTGTCTGTCAAATAAAATAAATAAAATCTTTAAAAAAAAAATTGAACTGCAGAAACATCTTAAATACAGTAGGAATGATAGAAGAAAACATCCATTTTTTTAATGGCAGATCAACTGATTTGTGACCCAGATTTATAATTGATTAGTTTTCTGAGCACAGGAAAGTCCTCTATCCTGAGACTGAATTTCTTCCTTTGTACATAGAAGTTAATACTATCTTACTTTGGTTGTTGTGAGAACTATTACAATTGTTACTGTGGACTAATATTTATTGAGTGATTACTATGTGTCAGGCTCTCTGCTAAGCATTATGCACCCTTAATCAATCTCTCTGTTTACTTATCTTTCTTTTCTTTCCTTTCCATCCCACCCTTCTGTCCTTCCTTTCTTTGTACACCCAACATGAGGCTTGAACTCACATCCCAAGGTTAGGAGTTGCATGTTCTCTCAATGAAGCCACCCAGGCACTCTTATATACCCTTAACCTTATTTTAATAAAACATCATATTCTTGTGTATATGTATTATAGCCTCATTTTATAGTTGGCAAAATGAAGTACAATCAGCTTCAAGTATTTGCCCATGTTCTTGCAACTGATATGTGTTAGACCAAAAATTTAAGGTCAAGTACTGAGTAGAATTTAAGACTTCTCTCCTCAAATGCCCTTTCCTATACACATTTGGTTATTAGTAGGTAACCTTGCATTTGTAGGGGTATTAGCAGGTAACCTTGATATTCACCTGGTCTCTTTCTGGGTAGTTAAAAATACCTAATGCTGTTGACAGTGCCATAACTAATAGTAAATCTTAAGATCTTCAGATACCATTTAAGAATCAGGGTTTGGATACTAGCTAAGAACCATGTAGAGCACTCTTTGCTTACCTCTCTGATTTTGTATTCTGTGTCATGAATTGTGTGGTGAATGCCATGGCAGAATCAAGGAAAAAGACTCAGGGACCAGAGTCTCTCTATATGTAGTGTAAAACAATAAACCCCATCAAATATCTGAATCAGAAGCCAGGCCGACTGTCATTGCCACGCTATGCTACTCTACTCCTAGATAATAGAATGATTTACTGAATAAGTAGGCTTTGGTCATCTATTTGGAACACAAAATTTCACTATGTAAGAGAGACTAGACATGGCCTTTTTTTCCTAGGTCATATAGGAGATAAACACTTAACACAATGCCTAGTATATAGTTGGCACCAAAGAAATATTTATAAAATGAGGAATAAGAGGGGTGCCTGGGCGGCTCAGTTGCTTAAGCAACTTAAGCCTTAGGCTCAGTTCATGATCCCAGCGTCCTGGGATCGAGCCCCACCTTGGGCTCCCTACTCAGGAAGGAGTCTGCTTCTTATGTTTGCTCACTCGTGTGCTCTCTCTCTCTCTCTCTTTGAAATAAAAAAAAAAAATTACAAAAATTTTTTTAAAAGAAATAAGGAATAAGCAATGAATATTTACAGATAAAATGCTTCCTATATATTTCATTAAAGTATTCAATTAGAGTATTAGTGATTTGGAGAAAAATACCTATCGATCATTTAACTCTATAAAAAATATATTCTAAAAAGCTTCCAAATGTCCTCATTTGTCAGGTTATGGTTTTTAATTAGTTAATTTATGTAAGGTACTTGCTTTGTACATTTTATTTCACAGGTCAATATCTAACATCTTGAAATGGATATATAAGTAAATATATCTAAGATTAGAAAACAGTATGTTCTTGCCTAGTTAATGATAATGGAATGTTCTTTTACTGGATCATACTAGATTACTGAAATCTATGTGGGATTAATTCATTCTGTATTTTAGACCTTTCTTAATGCTCTGGGCTGTAAGGATGTATCCTCCCATTGTCAATCAGTTTTAAATTTAAAGCTAGAAAGTCACTTTTATCCCACTTCAAGTAGTCCTTAACAATAATTATGGTTTGTACATTCAGAGTAATTCTTTCTTTGATGCCTGGAATAGGAAGAAGGAAAGTTCTTCATTTTTCTTAGTTTTCAGTTTTACTTTCTTGAATAAAAAGAAAGTCAGTCAAGTACTCTCAGGAATTGTTCTTTGATTGGAGGATTGCAGCCTGCTAAAAGACCCTCAAATCTACATAGGAATCCCAGTACAGGTGAGAGGGAACCAAAGATGACACCATAGGCCTTACACATTTCAGTTTATATCATAACTGTTCCCTAAGAGGACAGTGATTCTCTCATTTCTTTGTAAAGATAATGAATCTCTGAATACCATTCCTTAAGTGCATTGTAGTATATGTCATGAACTCATTTTTACTTCCATCTCTATTTTGCTGAACTTTTATAATTCTATATATAGGTACATATGCAGATGTCTTAAACATCATTGGTAGGTGGTTTAGAATTCAGTTTGTTTTTCTTGGCAAGAAAAATTTAAATATTTGAGATAGAGTTAGGCAAAAATAATTGTTTATTGCTATTCAAGTAAAATAAGAGCTGTGAATTCTTCTTTTAGGCCTCTTTTCCTCTGTGTATGTAGTAGACTTGCAGATGAGAAGTCTTATCGGTAAAAACCTGAAAAATAATCAGAAGTACTCTAATCTGAAACTTATTTTTATCTATATTGTGCCTTTAACTTGGACTGGAATGAGGTAAAATATTGCTGTGCATGATTATTCATGAAAAGGCTTGATTGTTACTAGGCCAACAAAGCATTATATTTTTTGAAGATACACAGAAATCACTTTGTTATTCAGCACCTTTGTTTTGAATTATTTTCCTTGAAAGAATTTACTACCATTTAATAACTTTATTTAGGAGGAGGAATTTTACCTTCTTTTGCAGTTAGATAATGTTGGATAATGTAAAGTACATGTTGTTGATATTATACTTAATTGATTGTCTGAACCATTTATATATACATACAGAAAGAAATTCAGAATGATGAAGATTCCCAGATCCATTCTGTTTGGAATAAACACAGCAATCAGGAAAAAAACAAAGATTTCTGGAAAGATAAGGGATTTCTTAAAATGAAAGGTGCCTTAAAAGAGACCATGTGTAGGACCCAGGTAAAACTTTATGGGCAAAAATAAAAAAATGTACATTTCTGGTTCTTACATCATTATTTTGGGGGAGCATATGGTAGAAATTACATGAATTTTGAAATCAGAGCTAGTATTTGAACCCAGCTCTGTGTTTTTATTATCTGTGATTTGAGCTTGTTCAAGATATTGCCATATGTCCCAGTTTTTGAGACTTTATTGAAATAACACATATATGCATATAAGAACACACAGTTCCTAATGTGTAGTGCATTTTCAACACACGAGAATTACTTATAATTCCCTTGATGTTTAACATAAATGTATTTCTTATAAAGGATTCTTCTCTTTCAGCAATTATGTATATTCATGATTCATGATCTAAAGTCTAGTATTTTGCTGCATATTGAACAAATTTTTTAAGTGATACAAATGAATTCTATTTTGATTTAATAAGAAAAACAAACAGGAAGGACTTTGAACTTGAACCAATGAAAAGTAGATTAAGAAAGCATATATGTGGCTCTTGTATAAAACTTTTCAAATAAGGGCAACCAAAAAAAGGCATTATTACTTCTACCCTAGAATAGCTAATGTTTAATTATGCTCAATTTCATACTGTGCTTTATGAAACAGACTATTTGATTTACCGGATCACTGGCCTATTATTATTACTTAGTCTAAACTAAATATTTTTTTTTTAAGATTTATTTATTTATTTGACAGACAAAGATCACAAGTAGGCAGAGTGGCAGGCAGAGAGAGGAGGAAGCAGGCTCCCTGCTGAGCAGACAGCCCGAGGCGGGGCTCGATCCCAGGACCCTGGGACCATGACCTGAGCCGAAGGCAGAGGCTTTAACCCACTGAGACACCCAGGCGCCCCAAACTAAATTTTTTTTTTAAATATTTTATTTATTTAGTTGACAGAGAGAGAGATCACAATTAGGCAGAGAGAGAGGAGGAAGCAGGCTCCCCGCTCAGCAGAGAGCCCGATGCGGCACTCGATCCCAGGACCCTGGGATCATGACCTGAGCCGAAGGCAGAGGCCTCAACCCACTGAGCCACCCAGGCGCCCCCAAACTAAATTTTTTAAAAGATTTATTTATTCGAGAGTGAAAGAGGGCACGTGAGGTGGGGGGGGCAGAGGGGAAGGAAAAGGGAAACTAGCAGATTTCCCGCAGGCGCGCAGTGATTCTGAGATCACTACCTGAGCTGACCTGAGCCGAAACCAAGGGTCACAACTGAGAGTCAGACCTTTAACAGACTGAGCCACCCAGCTTAACAAGAGGCTTTTTGAGCTAATCTGTCTGAGAAAAATGCATCATAAGCCACAGTATAAAAATTTTGACTTTCAGAAAGGAATGTAAAATGATGGGAGTTACTAAAATAGTTTTTTTTTAACATGGAAAAAGGAATCAAATGGAGATTACGCAAAAGATATGGGAATTATGAAAATACATCAATTTATGTTGTATAACACTAAAATTCAGGTACAAATTTCTATTTTTAAAAATTAGTTTCTTTGTACAAAAAACCAGACTCCTAATCATGGAGAACTGATGGTCACCTGTTCGGTAGGGGGGATGGATGAGGTAGGTGATGGGGATTAAGAGTACACTTACCATGATGAACACTGAGTAATGTATAGAATTGTTGAATCACTATGTTGTATGCCTGTAACTAATATAATACTATATATGATATATAATGCATATATAACTTTGTATAATGAATAAACAGTATGGTTTTAATACTCCTTAACCTTATTAAAATTTTATGTTCTGTAAAAAGATTTTTTTTTTTAAGCTTTCATTTATTTATTAGAGAGAGAGTGAGAGAGAGCATGAGAGGGGAGAAGGTCAGAAGGAGAATTAGACTCCACATGGAGCTGGGAGCCCGATGCAGGACTCGATCCCAGGACTCCAGGATCATGACCTGAGCCAAAGGCAGTTGCTCAACCAACTGAGCCAGCCAGGCCCCCTGTGAAAAGATTTTTTGAGATGTTTTTATCTGATATGTCTAATAATCACAAGATTCTATTTGGCCTACAGTCTAAAACTATTTTTAGAAATATTTGGAAAAATAGGAGCACCTGCGTGGCTCAGTTGGTTGAGCATCTGCCTTTGGCTCAGGTCATGATCTTGGGATCCTGGGATCGAGCCCCCCATTGGGCTCTCTGCTTAGTGGGGAGTTTGCTTCTCTCCCTCTGTGGTTGGTCACTCTCTCTCGATCTCTCTCAAGTAAATTAATAAAAATCTTCAAAAATTTTTGGAAATTTTGGAAAAATAAAAACCAAATTGTGTTTTTGACTAATCGTATGACAAATAGGGGGGGAAAAGGTAGAGATTCCAAGAAAGATTAATAAAAATACCTACATGAAATGTATATGTGAACACAATATAAACCTTCCTGAACAAAAATCTACATTTCTCTGCTTCATTTTTTCTTTCTCTGCTTCATTTTAATGTAGCTAAGATGTAATACAATTTCAAGGCTCTTTACTTCTTTACTATAGTTAATCTTGTATGTATGTTTTAGAAAGCCTACCTTCCTGAATGGGTTTTTCTGTTGTGGCTTGCATTGGTTGTGTTAAGGCTATGTTCATCCACAGTCTAATTCAAGTTTTCTTCCATACATGTAGAAAGAAATGAAAAATCATGATGAAGATGTTAATGTTAGTTCTCTTTTGACTGAACGTCACAAAAAAGAAAAATTCAGGGATTCCAGTAGAGATTTGAAACTTGTTAAAATGAGAGATACCTTTAGAAGGCACACATGCAAAAGTCAGGTGAGACCTTCCAAATGAAAAATGATTTCTATTTTCAGCCCTTTTCTAAGTCTATCAAATGTAATGATATTGATAACATTGTTCCTTCTGAATTACGTTTACAGAAATGTTTATAAGGCATCTGTGTACAATTTTAAAGACTATAAAAGAGTGTTATGTATGCACCAGCTAGGTTAAGAAATAGAGCATTACTAGTTTAAGAGCCTACTCTGTCATCTCCAAACTATATCCTCTTTTTATCTCTCTTCCCATGGGTGACCTCGATCTTGGCATTTTTGTTGTTTTCTTGTTTTTCATTATAGTTTTGCCAGCAATGTCCTTATCTCTAGCAATATATTGTTTAGTTTTGCCTGTTAACAAACTTTTTGTGGTTGATGGTGTTCATAGTCATGCTTTTTTTTTTTTTTTACTGGCATATATAATCTTTATTGATTTGCAACTATATCTTTAACCATTTTACTTACTGATATAAGTAAATTTGGGTTTCATTTTCTTGGTTTGTGTTTGCTTGCTTGGTTTTTGCAGTTATGAATAGTTGTGCCATGAACAATGTGAACGTTCTCTTACACGACTCTTGGTGCACATATACAAGAGTTTGTCTAAATTAGGATATACTCCTTAGGGTGGATTTGCTAGGTTGTAATAGGTAATGCCCAGCTGTGTTCCAAAATGTTTCACTAATTTATACCAACTTAACAATGGATGAGGTTTTGTTTTTGATAAAACTATTATTTTTTTAACGTTGTATACTTGTGTTGTAAGTCATATTCTTGAGGTTTTTTTGGATATTGTAACATCTGTCATTCATGTTGAGATTTAATGGTGTTCTGAATACTTGTAGAAGGATATAAAGAAAAGGGACGAAGATATTCAAAGGAGTTACACTTTGAGGAAAAAAACGCAAAAAAGAAAATGAAAGAGATTCCAGGAAAGACATTGAACATAACAAACTTAAAAGTACCTCAAGAAAGCACATATATAGAGATCAGGTAAAACTTTCTAAGCTGAGCTAAACAGTTCATTTTCTTTGGCTTCCATAATATAATCTAGACATAAAATCTTATTTTATAATTGCTTGCTGTGTCAAATATAACCTGCACACCTTGAAAAAAATGGTTTTCAGTTGATCTGGTGTGATATTCATAACTAATGTTGTAATTAACTTTAGTTTATAAAGACAGTATTTTTTACATACATACACAAGGAAATTTGAATTAATAATCAGGATATTCAAATATATTATGATTTGCCTGAATGTCACAAAAAATGAAAAAGAAATAAAGGTTCTGAAAAAAGAGGCTAAAATTCCTAAAATAAAAATCCCTTAGGACTGCCTGTGTATGAAAGTTTGGGTAATGCATTCTAATCTAAATTTTAGTTTTTGTCTTGTTCTTCCCTGGTATAATACAGATCATTTTTAATAAGATAGCTTGTCTTTTGATTGGGATCCTTCTTGAATTAATTATTCTAGAGTATAACTTGATTTTATCTAAACTACAGCATGTTTATATGCATATATCCAGAAGGATCTTCAGAAAAATGATAAAGGTAAATGAATAATGAATCATGTAATATGTGACCATGGCAACAACGGGGTTGGGGGAAGGAAAGTTTGGGATTGAAAGGAAAATGACCCTAGGTAAAACTTTCCAAATTAAAATATTTGCTTTTTTTTTTTAAACTTTTTATTTCCTTGTATAATTTTTATAAAGTATGATTATAAGGATCTTTGTTGAAGTTAATGCTGCATGAATGTATTCTTCTTGTATTCTGTTGTTTATTATGGTACTTAACATTTGTGGTAATATTGTCTTTAGTACACTGTCTAAAATACTTCTACATGTATGCAGAAAGAAATGAAGAGTTCTGTTTTTGCTGATCGTGCCAAAGAATCAAAAACCAAGGATGTCAGAACAGATGTGGATATTGCTGAAATAAAAAATGAGTTAAGGAAGCACATATATAGAGCTCAGGTAGAACTTGGCATACTGAAATTTTCTATAGTTTCCTATTCTTCTCTAGTAGAACCAAAATATAATAATAACAGTAATGACTCATTATGATGTTTAATGTGTCTTAAAATTTTCTCAATTTATTAATTTGTTATGAACAGAAATGTATTTGTACATTTAATAAGCTGAATTCTCTGCTGTTTATAGTTCAGTGAAGCTACAGATAAATTAGGTGTTTATAGACTGCTGTATCTTTTTTTTTTTTTAAGATTTTATTTATTTATTTAACAGACAGAGATCACAAGTAGGCAGGCAGGCAGAAAGAGAGAGGAAGAAGCAGGCTCCCTGCAGAGCAGAGAGCCCGATGTGGGGCTCGATCCCAGGACCCTGGGATCATGACCTGAGCTGAAGGCAGAGGCTTAACCCACTGAGCCACCTAGGTGCCCAACAATGATAGCTAATTTTTTTTTTTAAGTTTTTATTTATTTGTCAAAGAGAGAGCACAAGCAGGGGGAGCAGCAGAGGGAAAGGGAGAAGTAGGCTCCCTGCTGAGTAAGGAGCCCCATGTGGGACTCTATCCTAGGACCCTGGAATCATGACCTGAGCGGAGGCAGACACTTAACTGACTGAACCATCCAGGGGCTCTAGACTGCTGTATCTTGGTGCTAAATGCTTGCTAGCTTGGGGCGCCTGTGTGGCTCAGTTGGTTAAGCATCCAACTCTTGATTTCGGCTCATGGTTGTGAGATCAATCCAAGAGAGAGATTTTTTTTCTCCCTCTACTTCTCCCTCTGTCCCTTACCCCTCTCTCCCTCCCTCTTGCTTTTCCTCTCCCTCTCTTAAAAAAAAAAAAAAATTAATAAAATTAAAAAGCAAAATAAAATGCTTGCTAGCCAGATATTTGACATTGGGGCCCTTTTATGATGTCCTGGGTAAGCCTCAGTCTTATGCAGCCCTTTAGGGTTGGCCGGGGCGGGGGTGGGGGTGGGGGTGGGGACCTTTCTCAGTGATCTTGCCCTGCCCGCAGTGGTAGGGGATTGCTAATGATCTGGGACCGTGATCTTTTCTTTCCCTTTTCCAGGGGTAAAGATTTTGTTTTCCATTCCCTTTCCCAGAGGGTTGTGGGTATTTGCTTCTACATCCTGAGTGGAAGCCAGAGCTTTATCATTGTTCTAATTTGTATTTCTTTTGGCAGTAGTAAGTTTGAACATATTTTATACCCTCACTTGCCATTTATATGTTTCTGTCTTTGTCACCTGCTTACTTATATTCTTTTTTAGTTTTCCATTAGCTTATTTTATATCATTGTATCTAGAACTCCTTATATAATCAGAACATTGTCTCTTTTTTTATTGGTTACAAATATTTTTGCAGTATAATCTTTTAAGTAAATACACAATTATAGGTATTTTAAAACAATAGTGGAAGATTCCACATGTTATTATATAGAAAACATGACCACATTTTTTTCTTCTGTGGACTTTTATACAAAATGTTCTCCTTGTTTATATTTCTAATTATTAAAATACTAAGGACAGTAGACCTCATCAGGTCTTCAAAATGAAAATGACTTTATTTTTTAAGTTAGTTTAGAAAGAGAAAATAGACAATGTTCACACACATGAGTGTGCTATTACTTGAAAATAGTGGAAGATACTAGTCTGAGTAAATGTGTATCAGTATCAGATCAATTATGACATTAAAGTGCTCCTGAGTCTATTATGTAAGTTTGCCCAAGGTTTTATTTTTTGTACACTGAAATGTAATTTTCTACCTAAAAAGATGCTTAATTTTGGTAATATGGTTGCTGTTTTATAGGCTATCAGATACAGCTGCATTAGAATAGATAAACAACCAGTGTACAATATTGAGGTAAGGGGCTTGGACTAGGGTGGTGATGGAGTCAAAAAAATAAGCTTTGTGTTTTGATGTTTTTAGTTACTTTGATATAAAGGAATGTATTGTCTGCATAACAGAGCCTCCTATCAAATTTGAAATGTACTTTAATCAGAAATTAAAAAGAAAAATAATACTCTATCAAAGCTCCAAAAAAATTATATATGGTAGTACAAACTGATAACAAGAATTAAAAACTTACCTTGTGCTCATCATGGATGAGTTATGTACCACTGTTACCACATTTTGTAACTTTCATAATTTCTAGATGAAAGTTTCAGTATAATATTTTTAAAAGTATATTATTTCCTTTGTATCATTAGTCTTTCCTTTAAGATTTGTTTCATGTAGTCTTTCAGAGTATTTTAATTCTCTGCTAGTTTAATGTAGCTATTTTTGCTGTTAAAAATACTTTGACCCAAAAAAAAAAAAAAAAAAAAAAACAACTTTGACCAAGGGGAATGTATTTCATGGAACTCTTAGAGTTTATATAATGGGCATCCTCAGAGTGACTCTGTGACACTATAGCAAATATTGTGCTTGATGACTTCTTAATATATTTAGTATATCTTAATGGATATAGTTAGCTTATATGTTTAAAAGAAAACCAAGAGATAATTTTGCCCCTAAAGAACTATGTATAATTGTAGCTCTGCCTAAGGTCTCCTCATTGTCAGCCATACTTTGCAAATGCCTTTTCAAATTTTCTTTGAGTGACAGTATTTCCCCTTACTATTTGGGGCAACAGAGAATAATACATAAATCAAGTAATAATGTGTATTTTTGTAGTGCCCTGTAGCTATAAAACACATTCGTATAAATAATCTTTTTGTGAACCATATAACAATCCTATGAAGTCGTGAGGACAGGAATTACCTTCATTTTAAGATGAGAAAATTTTAAATCTCCTTACTAATTTAAAATTTACTCCCAGAGTTTTTTTTTTCTTCTTTGAGTCATAGAATCTTTATTATTTTTTTTTTTTTAGGTTAAAAATGCTGAATTTCCCAGAGGTATATTAAATTTAATTGAAAGTCTCATAGAAGGGCAGTTTTTTAAAGAAGCAATTGAGGAACTTTCCTCTTTACAAGCACATTATATCCCCCCTGTATGCCTTCTTCATGCTCTACTAGAGAACATTCTACAGGTAAGAACAGTCTTAAGAGTTTATAATCTTTAAGAGAATGTTAAAATATGAACATTCTCATTTTTTATATATTTACAGTTAATTTCTCTTTTCAGTATTTTTTCCCTTGTTTTAATAGGAAATGCAGTACCCACTTACAATTTCTTCTTTCTTTCTTTTTTAGTTTTTTGTGGGTTTTTTTTTTTGTGTATTTTGTATTTGGAGTTACTAGAGAACATTTACTAAAAATTCACAGTTTACTAGATAGTTGTCATAATACAGCTAACCCAGCAATGAGAGACAAAATGGGACCTTAATGAATTTATAGGAATTTGAAGTTACACAGTGGGGACTGGGTGTCACAAAAGCAAGGATTGATTGAGTGCTAAAGGATCGTCTCACAGGGTTATTTGTCTTGATGAGATCACCAGGATCTAGTCCATGGCCTTCAAGTCTTCGATGTCTACAGCCTGATCTTGGTTGTGTCCCAGAATTCATCCAAATTCAGGAGGTGAAATTATACTGATTATATGATAAGATTTATAAAACACAATTACCTGGTGCAGGATGTCAGAAAAAGCAGGGCAGCATTGTTAGTAATCTTCCTTGTCTTCACTGGGTGAACTGTTTTATGGATGCACCGAGGAAACTGAGTCATTCTGCAGTCCCTCGGAGACTGGTTTGGAGTGGAAGAAGTATATTCTACTAGTACTCTGGAGGAGGAGGGTACATGTTCAGGACGGTTGATGAAGAAGAAGATACAGAGGGGAGAGGAGGACTATCCCCCATTAGGGGTTCATTCTGAATAATCCCATTGTGGAACTAAGAGCCAGTACTTTTGTGAAAGCCTGTTTTCCTGTGTGTGTCCAGGTGGGAGCATGGATCTCCCCCCATAATGATTATAAAACTGGGCATCAGCTCTCTAGGGGGCCCCAGTGAGGTCAAGACCTTAGATGCCCATTTCTATTTTTAAATTATTTTCTAGGTGCTACTCTGATTTAATTTATTTTCTTGGAATCTCTAGGATAATTTTCTCTTGGGAAAAATTTATCTGATTTTTTTTCTGTGGCAGTAAATTATTTAATGTAAAAATCTGACAACAGTGATCTAGAAAGGCATTTGTACAGTGATAATTACTTTTATTCACAGTATACACAGACAATAAACATTCCTTAAACTGTGAAAGCTAGTAAGAACAGCTTTTCAAAGGTAGCTTTCTAATTGTTTTCTTTATCACAGTGCCAATTTGAAGAAATAACAGGTGGAAGCTATGTCAGACTAATGGTGATAACTAGCTTATTACATGAAATCTTCATACCTTTAATTCCTTTCAGGTCACATTTGAGAACTCTTAATCTCACTATAATCATGAAAAGTTAAATGGACATTACATGTAAGTCTCAATAGCTGGGATTACCTAAATGTATAAAATACATGTTAAGAATGTGCCTTTCTCAGTTGTAGTATTTCACTAACTAAATATGATAACTTCCATTGATCTCCTTTGTCTAAACACACATATTTGGCAAGAAAGTTAGGTCAGAGTTACTACAATTTTTGACTAGAGTAACTCATCAAAGTATACTTTTAGCTATAGTGTTTTATTTGTTTGTTTATTTTTAAATCATAGGATAACATAGATACATTCTCTGGCCGATACTTTCATATATTGTCAGCTCTTCTTCACCTGCATCCTCCTTGGAAGTCCCCAGCCATGTCACGATATTACTTAGAGCTGTTTCAGTGCCCAACTTGCATGAAAGGAGCATGGTCTCTAATAGAAGTGCTTATCAGGTAAGGAATTTGATGTGTGAGGATGTTAAATTTCATCTCCTAGTTTTGCTGTGTATGTTTTAGATATAAATGAAAGAAGTAAATTTCATTTTAGAAAATGTGTGTGTATAGTATGTATGTTGTATTTATTTTAAAACTCATAAAAAAGGGCCAAGTCTAGGGGCACCTGGATGACTCAGTTAAGCGTCTGACTGTTGATTTCAGCTCAGATCATGATCTCATGGTCAAGCCCAATGTTGGAATAGGCAATGAGAAATAGTTTGGTCACTGGGTACATTTGGGAAAATAATGAAGATGAAAATGGAGACACATACAGCATCTAAATCATGAAAAGTCTTACATGTTTTGCTAAGGAATTTCAAATGTCTTTTACGCATGGTGTGTAAGCTAACTGAAAACTTTCATCTGGGAAATGACAACATCACTTTGGAAAGGATGTGGAGCCTGCTTGGGATTCTCTCTCTCCCTCTACCCGCTGCTTGTGTGTTCTCTCCCTTTCATTAAAAAACAATAAAAGAAAAAAGAAAAGGCCAAGTCTAGATTGGTCATATTTGTCCTTTAGTTTTTTTTTTTTTTTTTTTTTAAAGATTTTATTTATTTATTTGGCAGAGAGAGATTACAAGTAAGCAGAGAGGCAGGCAGAGAGAGAGAGAGAGGAGGAAGCAGTCTCCCTGCAGAGCAGAGAGCCCGATGCGGGGCTCGATCCCAGGACCCTGAGATCATGACCTGAGCCGAAGGCAGAGGCTCAACCCCCTGAGCCACCCAGGCACCCCTGTCCTTTAGTTTTATTCGCAAAAAGAAAGTTTAATGAATACTTGAAATAAACAGGAAAGCCAAATCATTGTTTTTATTTTTTATTGTTTTTAGTTAATGATATCTGTGCATATTAAAATCTAATTAACATTTATTGAATATGGCTATCAAATTTTGGTAATCAAAAGTATAGACATTTATAACTATATATATTATCTCATTTAGTGTTTTTTTGTTCCTTTTTTTTTTTTTTTTCAGCTAGAAATCAGAATTTTGAAACGTTTTCCTAAATAGTGTCTCTTTCTGCGTGTCATCTTCCTAGATTTTTCCTTTGTCTTGAAAATGTTTCTCTGGAAGTCCTTTGTATTGCTCTTTCTACCAAATCCACAAATTGTTTTTCTTCTCTGATAACCCTCTGTATCTGACAGAACCTGCCTTTGTCTAGAAGGTACTTTCTTTTTATCCAAGTGCTCAGTTTTAGGGCTCCACAGTAGTGAGAGAATGGATACTTGACGAGCCAGGCAAAGGCTAGACCTTCAGGTATCTCTGAGATCCACATAGATTCATTTTCTGTCTTAGTTGTGATATATTTGAGATGAGCTAATCATCTAGATAGTATGCATTTATTCATTCTTTCAGCAGTTGTTTATTGAGACTTATTGGGAGCCAGGCACTGTGCTATACCCTGGGGATAAAATGACCAATAAGCAGTTCCTTTACTTTTGTAGGCAACTGATATGTAAACACAATTCTAACACAACAGTACTAGCCCAGCATTGGGCACAGAATATGAGGATATATGGGTTATGTGGCTGACATGCTTTCTAATTTCCAAATCTGCTTCTTTCTTTACTGTCTTTCCTGTCATCAAGCTTTCATTGCTTCTTAGGTAAATGATTGCAATACCTGTTTTATTGATCTTGATTCTGCTTTTTTCCCCTTTAACTTATCTCCCAAAGTACCTCAGTATACTCTTTCCAAAGTGTTGTTGTCATTTCCCAGATGAAAGTTTTCAGTTAGCTTACACACCATGCGTAAAAGACATTTGAAATTCCTTAGCAAAACATGTAAGACTTTTCATGATTTAGATGCTGTATGTGTCTCCATTTTCATCTTCATTATTTTCCCAAATGTACCCAGTGACTAAACTATTTCTCATTGCCTATTCCTTTGCTCTTGTGTTTTCTCTGCCTAAATATATCTCCATTTTTACATCCTATGAATACCTGGCCAACTCCTAATTATACTTTAACTTGTAACTCATGTCACTACATAATTTTTGACCTTTTCAGTTCAGTTTGTTACTCATGTCAGCTTCTTAGTTTCTGAAAAGTACTCTTTTTTTTAAGTTTTTTAAAATTCAGTTATAATTAATATACAGTGTTCTTTTAGTTTCAGATACAACAATATAAGGATTCAACAATTCTGTACATTACTCATTGCTCCTCGTAATGAGTTTTGCTTTAATTCCCATCACCAATTTAAGCCATCCTCCTCTCTGGCAACCCCCAGTTTGTTCTCTGTCTTTAAGAGTTTGGTTTATTTTGTCTCTTCTTTATTTTGTTTCTTAAATTCCATATATGAGTGAAATTATGTGGTATTTGGCTTTCTCTAACTTATTTCACTTTATACCCTCTAGCTTCATCCATGTTGTCACAAATGGCAAGATTTTATATTTTTTATGGCTGAATAATATTCCTTTGTGTATATCTACCACATCTTCTTTATTCATTCATGTCTGGATGCATACTTGGGTTGCTTCCATACTGTGGCTATTGTAAATAATGCTGTAGTAAACATACTGCATATATCTTTTCCATTTAGTGTTTTCATTAACCTTGGGCAAATACCCAGTAGTAAAATTACTGGATCATAATTTTTAGTTTTTAATTTTTTTTGAGTTATTAATTTTTTGAGTAACCTCCATACTATTTTACACATTTGCTGCACCAGCTTGAATTACCACCAGTTTCATGAGGGTTCCTTTTTCTCCATGTCCTTGTGAAACTTGTTTCTTGGGTTTCTGGTTTTGGGCATTCTGATAGGTGTGAGGTGATAATCTCATTGTAGTTTTGATTTGCATTTCTCTGATAATTAGTAATGTTGAGCATCTTTTCATTTGTCTCTCGGCCATCTGGATGTCTTCTTTGGAGAAATGTCTGTTCATATCTTCTGCCCATTTTTAATGAATTATTTGGTTTTTTAGCTGTTTAAGTTCTTTATAATTTCGGATATTAGTATCTTATCAGATACATCATTTTCATATATTTTCTCCAATTCGGCAGGTTGTCTTTTTGTTTTGTTGATGGTTTTCTTTGCTGGACAAAAGGATTTTATTTTGGTGTAGTTCCATTAGTTTAATTTTGCTTTTTCCTTCCTTAGGAGACATACCTAGACAAATGTTACTCCAGCTGATGTTAGATATTACTGCCTGTGTTTTCTTCTAGAAATTTTATGATTTCAGGTCTCACCTTTAGGTCTTGAGTCCATTTTGAGTTTATTTTTGTTTATGGTATAAGAAAGTGGTCCAGTTTTGTTCTTTCTCATGAAACTGTCCAGTTTTCCCAGTACCATTTGTTTAAGAGATGGTCTTTTTCTCATATATTCTTGCCTTTGCCATGGATTAATTGACCATATAATTGTGGGTTTATTTCTGAGCTTTCTGGTCTGTTCCATTGATCAATGTGTCTAATTTTGTGCCGGTAGTATACTGTTTTGATTAATGCAGATTTGTAATACTATAGGATTGTAATGCCTCTAGTTTTGGTTTATTTTTTAAGGTTTTACTCACTTATTTTAGAGAGAGACTGAGCATGCAAGCGAAGCACAGGGCAGAGGTGTAGGGAGAGAATCTCAAGCACACTGTGTGTTGAGCCTGAATTCCAGTGCAGGGCTCAGTCTCACAATCGGGAGATCATGATCTGATCCAAAACCCAAGAGTTGGACGTGGGACTGACTGAGCATCCAGGCATCCTGGGATATCTCCATATTTTTATTTTTCTTAGGATTTCTTTGGCTATTTGGGGTCTTCTGTGGTTGTGTATAAATTTTAGTATTTTTTGTTCTAGTTTCAGGGAAAATGCTGTTGATATTTTGATAGGGATTGCATTAAATCTGTAGATTGCTTTGAATAGCATGGACATTTTAACAAAATTAGTTCTCCCAATGCATGAGCATGGACTGTCTTTCCATTTCTTTGTATCTTCTTCAGTATCTTTCATCAGTGTCTTACAGTTTTCGAAGTACAGGTCTTTTACTTCCTTGATTCAGTTTATTCGTAGCATTTGAGTCTTTTTGATATGTTCCTAAATGGAATTGTTTTCCTAAGTTTTCTTTCTGCTAATTCATCAATAATGTACAGAAATACAACAGGTCTTTGTATATTGAATTTGTATCCTACAACTTGACTGAATTAATTTATCACTTCTAAAAGTTTTTTGGTGGACTCTTTAGGGTTTTTTGTTTTGTTTTGTTTTGTTTTTTGTTTTAAAGAAACCTTTTTGTCTTTTTTTTTTTTTTTTAGATTTTATTTATTTATTTCACAGACAGAGATCACAAGTAGGCAGAGAGGCAGGCAGAGAGAGAGGAGGAAGCAGGCTCCCCGCTGACAGAGAGCCTGATGTGGTGCTCGATCCCAGGACCCTGAGATCATGACCTGAGCCGAAGGCAGAGGCTTTAACCCACTGAGCCACCTAGCCACCCTCCTTGCCTTGTTCTTGATAATAGAAGTAAAGCACTCAGTTTTTCACCCTTAAGGATGATGTTAACTGTGGTTCTTCATAAATGGCCTCTATTATATTGACTTATGTTCCTGCTAAACCTACTTTGTTAAGGGTTTTTTTCCATGAATGTATGTTATAATTTATGAATGCTTTTTTTGCATCTATTGAATGAGCATACGGTTTTATCCTTTCTCTTGTTGATGTAATGTGTCATGTTGATTGATTTGAGAATATTGAACCACTCTTGTATCCTGCAGATAAATCCCATTTGATGGTGAATTGTATTTTTAATGTACTGTTGGATTTAGTTTAGTAGTATTTTGTTGATAATTTTTACATCTATGTTCATCACTTATTGACCGGTAGTTTTTTGTGCGTGTAATATTTTGGGTTTTTTTTTTTTTTTTTTTTTTTTTTTTTTTAAGATTTTATTTACTTGAGAGACAGACCATGAGCAGTGGGGAGAAGGCAGAGGGAGAAGGAGAAGCAGATTCCCCGCTAAGTAGGGATCTGGATGCGGGGCTCAGTCCCAGGCCCTGGAGATCATGACCTGCCCCCAACACAGAAGCTTAACCCACATTGCCACCCAGGCGTTCTATTTGTGTGTTAATCCAATTTTGGTATCAAGGTAGTGCTGGCCTCAGAATGAATTTGGAAGCTTTTTTTCCTCTTCTATTTTTTGAAATAGTTTAAGAAGAATAAGTTTTAAATCCTCTTTAAATGTTTTGTAGAATTCACTGGGAAGTCATATGATCTTGGACTTGTTTGTTGGGAGATTTTTGAATACTGGTTCAGTTTCATTGCTAGTATTCATTGTGTTCAGATTTTCTCTTTTTTCCTGATTCAGTTTTACATGCTTATACATTTTAGGAATTTATCCATTTCTTTTAGGCTGTCCAATTTGTTGGCATATAATTTTTCATATTTTCTCATAATCCTTTGTATTTCTGTGGTATAAATTGTTGTTTCTCCCCTCCTTCATTTCTGAAATTGAGTCCTCTTTCTCTCTTAAATGAATCTAGCTAAAGGTTTTTCAGTTTTGTTCATCTTTTTAAAAAACCAGCTCCTGGTTTCATCGATCTGTTCTATTGGTTTTTTTAGTCTATCTCATTTATTTCTGCTCTAATCTTTATTATTTCCTTTGTTCTATTGGTGTTAGGCTCAGTTTATTGTTATTCCTCTGGCTCCTTAGGTGTAAGGTTAAGCTCTTAATTTGAGATCTTTCTTTCTTCTTGAGTTGGACCTGTATTGCTCTAATCTTCCCTCTTAGAACATCTTTTGCTTTATCCCAAAGATTTTGGACCATTGTATTTTCATTTTCATTTGTCTCCATGTATTTTTTGTTTCCTCTTCAATTTTTTGGTTGACCCATTCATCATTTAGTAGCATGTTGTTTAACCTCCATGTATTTTTGTTGTTTCCAGATTTCTTTTTGTGGTTGGTTTCTAGATTTGTACTGTGTGGTTGGAAAAGATACATGATACAATTTAAGTCTTTCTCAATTTGTTGAGACTTGTTTTGTAGCCTAACATGGGATTTGTTCTGCAGAATTTCTATGTACTTTTGAGAAGAAGGTGTATTTTACTGGTTTTGGATGGAATGTTCTGAATATACCTGTTAGATCCATCTGGTCCAATGTGTCATTCAATGACACTGTTTACTTGTTGATTTTCTGTCTGATCTATCCGTTGATGTAAGTGGGGTATTAAAGTCCCCTGCCGCTATTGTATTACTCCCAATTTCTTGCTTTATGTCTGTTTGAACAGTTGCTTTATGTATTTGGAGACTCCTATGTTGGGTGCATAAATAATCGTAAGTGTTAAATCTTTTTTTTGGAGTATGTCCTTTATGGTTATGTAATGATCCTTGTCTCTTGTTGTAGTCTTTGTTTTAAAGTCCATTTTGTCTGATAGAAGTATTACTATCCCAGCTTTTCACTTCCATTTGCATGATAACTGTTTTTCCATCTCTTCACATGGTTGCTCAGTTTTAAGCATCTCTAGTCTCAGTGCTTAATATAATATCTAGACCATAATAAATGTTTAGTAAATATTTGGGTGAATTAATGCAACAGGAGGTAGAATTAAAAGTAAACTTAAATAGAAATACCAAATTTCATGCCAAAATAATTGGGTTCATTGGGTGTCTAGGGAAGTGGTAAGCATATATATGAGCTGGATAATATTAGTCTACTTTCAAACATATTTGAAATATTCCATAATATATTGGTTTTTTTAAAGATTTTATTTGGGAAGGAGAGAGAGAGAGAGAAAGCACAAGTTGGTGGAAGACAGAGGGAGTGGAGAAGCAGACCCCTGCTAAGTGGCGAACCCCACATGGTGTTAATTCCCAGGACCCCGAGATCATAACCCAAGCTGAAGGCAGACGCTTAACCGACTGAGCCACCCAGGCACGCTGTTCTATACACACACACACACACACACACACACACACACACACACACACACACATATATACATATTCATATACTTTTTTTTTTAATAAAAAATACTATGGTATCCATCTCTGGCAGTTTTCAGAGAGACTACCTATATAGACATAGAACATCCTCTAGAAGAGATTTGGATATTAAATATTGTTAAATTTAATAGTCATTAAGGACCCTCCTAACCTGACAGTGTGTTACTCAAAAAGAAGATGGGAAAGATGGAGACAGAAGTAGAAAGTTAATAATAAAGTTGGAAGATTATTATAAAACATATTGTTACCTAGAATTTCTTTCTTAGGCCTAGACTTCTGAGTAATTTGTATGTTCTTTTAAAAAAAAAAAAATAATATACAGCTTTGCTGTCCAACCCAGTAGCCAGTAGCCACATTTGACAATGTTTAAAAAAATTAAAAATTCAGGGCGCCTGGGGGGCTCAGTGGGTTAAGCCTCTGTCTTCAGCTCAGATCATGTCTCAGGGTCCTAGGATCGAGCCCCACATTGGGCTCTATGCTCAGCAGGGAGCCTGCTTCCCCCTCTCTCTCTGCCTGCTGCTCTGCCTACTTGTGATCTCTCTTTCTCTGTGTCAAATAAATAAATAAATAAAAATCTTTGAAAAAAAATCAAAAATTCAAGTCCTTAGTTATACAATCTACATTTCATGTGTTCAGTAGAACATATTCGTCATCACTGAAAGTTCTGTTGGACAGGACCGCTATAGTAGATGGAAAGAAAATAAATATTGAATTTTTTAAACTCTTAGAAAATAGCCCTAAATGGGGGTGCCTGGGTGGCTCATTTAGTTAAGCATCCAACTCTTGATTGACTCAGGTCAGGATCTCCATCATGAGATTGAGCCCCACATCAGTGTCCATGCTGGGTATGGCGCCTGCTTGGGATTCTGTCTCTCTCTCCCTCTGTCCCCACCCCAACATGCTTGCTTGCTCTCTCGCTCAAAAAAAAAAAAAAAAATAGAGCCCTTAATCACCTTCATTTTACTAAAAAAATAGTGACCAAAATTTTGAGTAAGAAGAGGACTATAGAGAGTATTTATAAATTCAGTGTATAACTGGTAACCTCAAATGAAAGCATTTAATGTAATACATAATTTTTTTGTTCTTTGGTAGTGAAATAATACAAAGAGTACCATTAGGCTATTAAACATTACAGTCAATGAAAAATAGAGAAATTAGATCTGTATTGCTAAAAATTCAATGTCATGAGATATTTGACATGGTTTTCTTTTTAAAGAAAATATATTGATAAGATTTTGTTGGTTAGCTTTATATTTTGTTGAAGGAAATTTCATTAGAATCTAATATCCTGAAAGAGTATTCGTCCACAGAATATTCATTGATTTGTTTGTATGTCACAAATTACTGGGTTCATGTTTTTCAGGTCTTGCCTTTACAATGAAAGTTTTTGCCATCAAATTTCAAAAAATATTATTGGCACTAAGGTGCTCCACCTGACCCTGCTCAAATTTTTCTTTAATTTAGTGGAAAGTGAAGTGCGACATCTGAGCCAAAAGTAAGTTTAATCACAAAGAATTTTTCTATGTTTATATTGTTTCATGTACCATTTTTCTAATTTATTTACATACTGCTAAAGAGTCACCTTGTTTTCCGGTTTAGATTTATGTTTTGTTTTGTTTTTAAGATTTTATTTATTTGACAGATTGCTCAAGAGAGCATAGACAAGGAGAACAGCAGAGGGAGAGGCGGAAGCATGCTCCCTGCTAAGCAGGGAGCCTCATGTGGGACTGGATCCTGGGACTCTGGGATCATGACCTGAGCTGAGGGCAGAAGCCCAACCGACTGAGCCACCCAAGTGCCCCTAGTTTAGATTTATTTTTAAAACACAGTTGCAGGGGCGCCTGGGTGGCTCAGTGGGTTAAAGCCTCTGCCTTCGGCTCGGGTCATGATCCCAGGGTCCTGGGATCGAGACCCATATTGGGCTCTTCGCTCAGCGGGGAGCCTGCTTCCTCCTCTCTCTCTGCCTGCCTCTCTGCCTACTTTTGATCTCTGTCTGTCAAATAAATAAATAAAATCTTTAAAAAAAAAAAACAAAAAACCAAAAAAACCACACAGTTGCAGACATAGTTCTTCAGTGACAATGAAGTTTTTTGTGTTCTTTTTGTGTCTTTAGTCCACGTGTTTATTTTTTACTAACTTAGACATTTGGATAGGTAAAATTATGTTACATTTTTCAGGGTTTATGTTTTTTTTAATTCTTAAGTAATCAGATAGTTAAGTAAAAGTTCCACTAGGTTTTCTTTCCCCCCACTAGGATTTTTAACATTGAATCTGTAATATCCATGATAAATTTTGTGTATGCCTTAAAACATGCAGTTAGATTACTCTGTGTGTGTATTTGTTGGTCATTAAATTGAATTGTGGCCTTTTTTATATTTTGTTCTTTATTATAACTGTACGTTGTAATCTTTATATATTATGCCCTTTCTATATTTAGAAACCACTAGATCTTTTTGTATTATGGCAAGAGATATTATGTCTAATAACTATAGGGATCTAGTTGGCATAAAGATATACTTTGATTCATATTTTCATTAGGTTGTATGACTGGTCAGATTCTCAGAGTCTGAAAATAACAGGAAAGGCAATTCTTCTTGAAATCTTTTGGTCAGGAAATGAGGCCTCTGGGCTTTTGACCAAACCAATAAATATGCTTTTGGAGTGGACTATATATTCTCACAAGGAAAAATGCAAGTCTAATGATGTAAGTAGAATTGATTTACAAACAAATAATTGCCTATGAAAAACTACATTTTTGAGTTATGCTTCTTTTGTCTTTATTCTTTGAACAATTTGAATAAAACTAAAATCTACCCAAATGTATCATTGTTTTCTGTTTAGTTTATTAAGTTTTATTGTAAAAGATCCTTAGAGGGTGGCTTCTTCATCAACACATATTTGGATATAGTAGCTAGGGACAGTTATTTGATCATTAGTGCTAAGAAATCTGTATTCATTTATCATTCTAGATTTTTTACTTTTGTACATTTCAATTCATAAAGAACCTAGGTTTTTAAAAATTGAGTCCATCCAGTTTTTGTATGTATAAATGAAATGTTCAACTTGTTTTTAAAATTGCCTTTGGTTGTTAGCAGTTATTTCTTCATAAGTGTATCTTGCTTGTCATTAGAAATTTAATGTACAGTGATTTTAGTGTATTACCTACCAGAGGGTAGTTGGGAAGATTAAATGCACTGAAATATGTAAAGTGCATAGCAACATACTCTGCCATGTTTTGGGTTTATAATTACTATTAGTCACCTTTCTCCTCTTCAAAATAATTGCCTTTGAGACTTTATTTTCTGCTTTTTTGTGTTCTATCATTGTTTTTAATTCTTTCATTTTACTTTTATGTCTTGATCATTTGGATCTTTTTTTCATTTTAATCTTTATTTCTAATAAGTATACTCAAAATAAATTGCCTTTGAATACAAATTGAGATTTATGTACAGGTTTTGATACCTAAATCTCGTGTGCTATTTATGGTTTTTTTCAATGTTTTTTATTGTCACTTAAGAATTCTCCTTTGATTCAAGAAATACTTTAGGATGTTTTAAAACTTCTAAATGGGTGTATTTTTGTTATGATTAATGGATTTTGTTTACCTATGCTTTTTTAAATTTCTAATAGCAAATTACATTTAAAAAATGTGCCCTATAATGATTTCTGCCTTCTGAAATTAACTGAACTTTCCTTTTTGACTCCCATGTGTGGTTACACAATGTGTTTTCTCTGTTTTACATTGCTTTCTATCATTTTTTTAGAATATTTATTTGAGGGAGAGAGAGAGCATGTTTGGGGAGGAACAGAGGGAAAGAGAGGGAGAGAAACAGACTCGATCCCAATACCAGGCCTGATCCCAGGACCCTGAGATCATAACCTGAGCCGAAATCAAGAGTCTGATGCTCAACTGACTGAGCCACCTAGGTGCCCTACTCTCTGCATCTTTTATGACAGGTTTAATAATCGAGATTTAGTCAGACTCTTAGGAATCTACTTCATGAATTTATCCTCCTCCCTTTTTTAAAAACCATCTGTACTTTGTATATAGTAATGCATGGCGTTTGGGTGGAGAATTCTGGTGTCAGATGAGCCATAAAGTATTCCTTGTCAAGGAAAATCATACATAGTTTATCTTCTCATATTTCCTCTAATCTGTTTTCTCTGCTCGACTTTTTTTAGTTCCAATTAAACTTATGTTACAACTTCTCTTTTTTACTCTGCTTCCCCCCCCCCCTCATTTAGATTATCAGGGTTTTTTCTATATTTGGAGCATTCTGGGTAGTGTCTTTTCATTTAATTTTTAGTTCACTAGTCTCTTTTCAGCTGTATCTAATATGTTGTTAAGCATGTCTGTTGCGTTTTTGCCAGTTTTAGACTTTTTTAATTCCTAATTACTAAAACATGTTTTTATGGTTTCTCGTTCCCTACAAAATTTTTAAGGTTTTCTTTTGTCTTTTTATGTGGCAGTAATAGTTAATTTATAGTTTATGTATGACTGTTTCATATTTGAAGTCTTTGTGAGTCTATTTCTGTTGTTTCTCCTCTTTCCTTCTTTTGTGTTTTTTATATTCTCTTACAAGCTAGTTACCATTTACTGTATGCCATAAATTGCATTTGAAAAATTACTTGTACAAACAGTAACATGGCAAATGTGCTGAATATCTTTCTCTAGAGAGAATTTCTGTTGCCAGGTTTGAGGGTCCCTGGATAGGTCCATGTGAAGTACAGGGCTACAAATACATGTTTTTTTCTATTGTGTATTAGGCCTATGACTTTTATAATCCTTTTCCTCTAGACTCCAAAAACCACATTTTGGTCTCTCAGCTCTTTCTTTGTGGTCAGCAAGTGTCCTTAGGGCAAAGTCAGCTAGTTTTGAGTGCCTCATTTGTCTCCTTACCTTCTCCTAGGTCTTGGCTTAGCAATTCTTTGTAACTTTCCAGAAGTTATGTTTTACATAACAAGTTATCTTTCCAGAAGATGTTTTACATATTGTATTCAACATCTTCAGTTTTCTTTTATAAGGTCATTTATTTGAATTAGTTAAGCCTCCATTATCAGAAACAGAAGCCCTTGCTGGCTTAAGGGGGTGCCTGAGGCTAACAAAAAGAAAATTCTTTTGAGTGTCCTAATTTTTCTTTAACTTGAAATTAAAAAGGAAGAATTATTTCTGGGTATAGCTAGTCTTTGTGTTCAAATAATTGTATAATGTGGCAATAACCAAGTGAGTAGTGATTATTTTGTACGTGTCTTATTTAAAAAGAAATATGATTATACACACGTGTAAATTGAAAATACTCAACATAAATAAAACTATAATTCATTGCCAGTTGAGTTTAATACTTGTATAATACTTCTAAGATAAAACTAATATTCTTATTAATTAAAATCTGTCTATTTATGTACTTTTTAGACCATAGAATCATTGGGGATAGAAAAAGTTTTCTCATTGAAGACTCATGGAGTATTTCTTTTTTATCCATTTGATTATATAAGTGAAATTGCTCATTTATAACTGAAAACAATAATAAAACTGACATTTTCACAATTTTACTAAATCACCAAAGGACTGTCAAAGAGAAGAATTTACTCAGGAAATACTGATATAAATAATAACAGATTTATCCATGATTAACTTGAAGGTTTTTGTTCAAATTTATAAATAAATTAAACATATTTTGTAAAGCAATCTGCAATAAATTGTAGCATCAGTTTTAATATTAGAACCACCTTAAAACTTAGCAAATCAGTATTTTTATTAAACATTTGAATTGTGTAAATTCATAAAAACTGTTTTGTGTCTGTGTGTGTGTATGTGTTACCTTATCTGCTAGAATTCATTCTTGTACCTAATTAAATCTTTTTGGCAGTTTCCAATTTCAAGAATTCCATGCATGTTCACAGACATCATTTTCTGTACCGTAAAGCATTTGTTTCTTGATTTGCTGAGTTGAAGCATTCAATTTAAGTCATTAGCTAAACAGAAGTCCTCAGTTTATGCTAATATTGTTTTGTCATAATGTCAATCAGCAAGTGTTGCAGAGTGACACAAAGGCAGTGAATTTCATTGTCATTAATCTGAGAAAGCTTTGGGCTTTCCTTGGCAAAGAGCAGAGGTGAGCTGTGTCAAGGTTATGAAAGAGGTACAAATTTTGCTAAGCTTGGTGGTTAGTCCTATTTTTCTTTGTGATGTCCTTAAGTGCTATTTAATGATAACCCTACAAGTGTAGGTAGAAATGGAAGTTTCTTTGTATTTAAAGATAGGGAAATTGAGGCCAAAGAATTTAATTAGTCAAGGTGTCACACCTTGTTAGGGTAAAGCCTTGCTTAGAGGCCAAGTCTCCACTGCAGCATACTTGCTCTTGTTTCAAATGCCAGTGTTTTCAACAGGAAGAGGCACGTTATGTGTATTATGTTTGCATCTTTCTGACAAGGGTATAGCAGAGCCTTGTGTCATCTGGTGCCGGGGATATTGCTTAAAGCCCTAACCTGGAAGTCTGAAGGCCCAGATCGTAGTTCTGCATTATATACTAGTCAGTTTTTGGAAGATCACCAAATTTATTAAATGGAGATTACTTGTACTGCCAGATAATAAAGAACTATATCGACAGAATGTCTGATAATAGACTCTAACACATTAAAGAGATGTTCTAATGTAAATATGTGTCATGTACGCATCATGTCTTTGATTTCTTTGTTAATTCTCAGAGTTTTCTGTTCTTTCAGCTTTAACATACTTTCCAGTATTCCAGGAAAGCTTTTCTCCCTTCTGGTTTATTTGCCATTTTCTCAATAATCCACTTCTAAATCATAAATATATATATCTACTATGCAAGAAACGGTAGCATTATTTATACACTGTTAAATTCGCAGTGAGTACAGTCCATAATGCAGGGTCTTGGCCCTGTGGTTATAGTGAATAGCAGATAAGAATGTATCATTAAAGGATCCAAAAACCTAATTTGAAAATGTCTTTTTATATAAAATTTACTATATGAATATATGGTAGTATGGAAGTATAGGAAATGTCACACAGATAAGAATAATTTTGACGTATCCTTATCAAGATAAGGAAGCTGTAGTCATTCCTTGAGAGTACTGTTAAGGGCTACGCATCTCTGTTTAATAGTCGTAATATCAAAGTGAATTGAATAATAGGCAATATTGATTTTAATTTGTGGTATCAGGTGTGTATACATAAATTTGTGTAAGGAAAGAGAAAGGTCCCAGCTGGTTGATTTTCTGAGATTATTTTTTTAATTGTTGAGGTATTGGATTGTGGTTTATATGAAGCTTAGCTCTATGGGCTTAGCTCCTTTTTCCCTGTCCAGAGCCTTGGGATCAGGGATCTGAAGTGCCTGATTTACTCTACTCTCAGGTTGGGGAACATTTCGAGAAATCAAAATTTACTAGTCTCTTGCATCCTTCTTGAGTAGTGTCATGGTGATATTCAGATATATATGTTGTTGCTAGAAGCATTTTGTGGTGTGGATCTTGATAGGTTCAATTTTTAGTTTAAATGTAGCTTTTCACTCTACTGTTTTATGTTCTCTTGATAAGTTGAACCGTAAGAAATAAAACTTGCTCAAAGCGACCGTCTCCTTTACGAAATAAGAACTTTACAAAGTAAGAACTTGGCTTCCTGCAAACTACTTTGAAGACTAGCTAAGACTCAATGCTTAAGGGAGTGAGTTCTGGTCAGTTGATGGCTTTGATCCTACCAGAGTACTAAGGGAGGACTTGGTACTTTCCCAGTCAGCTGATAGAGCCAGTCCTGCTGCTGCTTCCCAAGTCCGAAAGCTGCACCGGGAAGACTTAAACCCAGCTCTCTAATCAGGGTGGGAGACAGGGTGCTGCTGATGCCCGCTGATGAGTCCTGACCTGGCAGGATCAGGCTGTGGTCAAGTTCTATATCGTAGCCCCTGATGATATTAGAGGAAAGGCATCCCTAATCGTGCCCCTTAAAATCCCTCCAGCCCCATTCTTCACAGTCTCTCTTTCAAATTCTAATGTCCAGCCCAGCCTTAATGCAGTGTATTGCCACACAGTATGATAGAGCAAGGGGAAACTTGTACACCTCAGCGTCCTGACTCGAGGTTTTTTCCTTGGTAAAACTATTTCAGCAGCAGGCCTGACATATGTGCTGCTTGACCATTTACCCTTGTTTGGACAACAAACCAGAACTAGAACTTCGGTTTTGAAATCACTTAACTAAGAGCTTCTTCCAGTAAGGAATGATGATGCCCTCATGAAATATTGTATACCATAAGAACCTTGTCTGCTGAAGGTAGAAGAAAGAAATCCAGTAGTCACTGGTGGTTATAGATTTCTCTGTCCCTAATCCCACATTAGGCATAGTATGGTTGTAGAACATAGCACTCAAAATCTATTCGGATACTATAATATTTATTGATTATAACCTTTTCACATGTTTTCTACCCAGTTGTTAATTTGATTTTTTTTTCACGTATCCAACATGCCTAAAAAACAAATAACAAAAATAAAAGAATTTCAACTAGTTTTAATGTCTTTGTAGAAATGTGAAGTAGTTTTAATGTCTTCATCAGAGGTGTTTAAAAAATATTTTTTTACCTCTTCACCTTCATATTTATGGATTAGAAAGATATTTTCCACATTAAGGTAAAGCACACTTACTATAATTAAAACTTTGTATGCTTGCTATATTTTCTATGAGAATTTAATAATGTTTATTACAGAAGTGATGATAGAGAACAGTATTCGTTCTTTAAAAATTAATCTTTATACATCTCTAAGTTAGGTAATGGCATTTGATATAATTTAATAATTACAATTTGATCCAACCTGTTTCTTTATTTACAACAAAAAGGACAGTTACCTGCTGAAGTTTTTATTGAATATGCCATTTGGATAAATGTAAAGGTTAATTTTATATATAAACACTAGGGGTGGCTATGTCCATCTTTTTTTATAATCCTGTATTCCTGCTAACAGAAATCCACAGAAGGCAGATACTTCCTCATCGGTGTGATGGAATTATTGCCATACTGAAGCACTTGACACTACTGAATAATGTTATTTCAAAAGTTTATTATAAGCTATCCATATATTAAGTCCTGGAGGTTTTATTAACTGTTTTCATCATGTGGATGTAAATATGTAGGTATGGATGGGGGAAGAAGGAGAAGAGAAAGAAGGAGAAACAGAGAATAGAGAGATGGAGATAACTTGCTAGGGTTCTCAGGAATACCTTTTAGTATGAGCATACCCCGTATTAAATAACTAAGCTTTGCCCCAACAAGTATTCAAAATAAACACTGATTAAAGAAAAGATAATTTAATATGTTTTACTAATATTTCTCCCATCTTAATGTTAGGTCTTCAAACACGAGCTAGCTTATTTATTGACTGGAATTCTTGGAGCAGCGATAGATTATTGGATCTTCCTTGGTCTTAAGAGGGGTAAAAATGTGATGCGACACATGTCTGATGACTTAGGAAGTTATGTTTCCCTTTCGTGTGATGGTAAGTGCATCTGTACTGTGTTTTTCATAGACCTATTGTGTGCTTTTCCTTTAGGCAGTTTGTAATCTTTAACATACATTCATATGAAGTTTTTGAAAAATACTTACATATACACTCACTTGTGTAGGTATATATACATAGATACACATATATGCAGATATATGTATAAACATGCATACACATGAGTATAAAGTAGGTAAAAATTACTCATAATGAATGCTCTCACACAGATAAACACTTTTTCATCATTTTCTTTCTAGTAATTTCTAAGTATTTTTACATAGTTGAACTCATGTAATTTGTATTCTTATTTCCTTCTTAATATTACATGAGCATGAGCCTTCACCCCATACACGTCATTTATTATTCAAAGTATTATTTTGATGATTTCGTAAAAGTTGAATGTTACAAAAAATAGTATCTGGAAATAAGTCATTATATATATACATATAATAATATTGTTTTCTTTAATCCTATAACTAAAATTATAAGTAAACTACCCTATGCAAGTAAACATTTAACTAGACAAATTTATTTATTTTTATTAACTAGACAAATTTAAATCTGTTCTCTATTCACTGAAGAAATAGTTTAGCTTTTTAGGTATGGTGTTTTGGAATCTTACATGGTAAGAACTATTTCTGGTCCCTTTAATACTTGTAATCATTCGGGGCGCCTGGGTGGCTCAATGGGTTAAAGCCTCTGCCTTTGGCTCGGGTCATGATCCCAGCGTCCTGGGATCCGAGCCCTGCACCAGGCTTCTGCTCTGTGGGGAGCCTGCTTCCTCCTCTCTCTGGCTGCCTCTCTGCCTGCTTGTGATCGCTGTCTGTCAAATGAATAAATGAAATCTTAAAAAAAAAAAAACTTGTCATCATTCGAGTAGAAAGCATTATCTTTTATATGGGGCAGGGAGCCCAATGCATGACTTCTCAGGTCTCTTCCTGCATAAATACTTAAAAAGAGACAATGAAATTCATTGACTCAGAATACTTATGTTATAAAGCCACTTGGATTAATTTGGGTTATATCACTATTTAAAAAACATTTAGGGAAAAAAAAATTTGTCCCGTGTACCTGTTGCTTTCTTTTTCCTTATTATAAAAGCTGCTACTATTTCTTTCCCATTGAGTCTGGTGATACAGCAATGAGCATGGAAAAAGCAAAAATAAGTAATTTCTATATAATTTTCCTCACTCTTTCTCCTCCCCTCCAATCATCAATTCTGATTTTATTTCCTTAAAATAAATGGGTGGAGGAGTATTATTTAGGCAATGTGATAATAGAACTCATTTTCATGTGCTTACCTTATGAAAGGTTCTGCTAAACTCTTTTGGTTTCCTAAGTGAAGAGGGCTTCCAAAAGATGTAAGGTACATTCCTGAACTGTAAAGTCAGTTTGGGAAACTGTGAATCTTTTTATTTCTCTCTCTCTTATATCCTAACTTCCTAAAATGAACATGTTGTTTAAAACAAGTGAGTTTGTGGCCCTCCAATATAAAAGATCATTTTCATATACTTTAAAAATTTTAGATTGTTAATCTTTTTTGTTACACTTGTGTTTCAGTGCATCTAGGTTTTATGTAAAAGAAAAAATTCCTGAATATGCTGTCAATCACTTTAATGCTTTGAAGAGAGATTCTAGAATAGGAATCAAGGATTAAAACTAGGTTCAGGATTTATTCGATGATGCCCTCTGCAAAGAGAGGTCTCTTTTTATACTACTGAAGTTAGAAGATTTTTTATCTAAAGCATTTTATCTTTTTTTTTTTTTTTTCGTTTTCATTGAGCTGAGGGGTGATTACTGTTCCTTTTGTGGAGTAGCTGTCCTTTGTTGAATGACTTTTTAACATTTCTTAGCTCAATTCAATTTTCCTTTAGAATCTTTTCTTATTATTTCTTTCACACAATTCCTACTGGGTGGTTCTTTTGTTACTGTTGTTGTTTTAGAAAAGCAAATTTCTGTCATCATATGCTAGCATCAGAACTAAACATTCAGCTAAAAGGATTCCCCTGCTTTTATTCCATAATGAAACTTCTTTGAGTTGGGGCACCCAGGACAGGATTAGCAGTGGCTTTATAGACTTCAGTGACTTCAGAGTCAGTATATTTATAGGTGTTGTTTCAGGTATGTATTTGGTCACCTTTACAGAAATATAATTTATCTTGTAGTTTAGCCAAATGCAGGAAATACAAGCCTGTACTAATTGGGTTCTCCATACATGAGCTTCAGTGGTTGCTTCTCTCATATTCTGAATTTTCCTTTACTTTAAAGCAAAGTATTGTTATCTAGTCTTATTTTCACCTTTCATATGACAAGTTTAAATCCAGCAAGTTTTAGTCTGATTAACTTCAGCTAAATCTAGAATTAATGTTACCATTACAATTCTTCTTTTTTTCCTTTTAAGAATTTATTAATTTATTTTTGCAAGAGAGGGAGAGTATATAAGCACGCATGTGCTTATGAGCCCAGGTTAAGGGGAGGAGGGAGAGAGGGAGAAGCAGACTCCCACCCAGGGAGCGGGGTTCGATCCCAGGATCCTGACCCAAGCCAAAGACAGACACTCAACCTACTGAGACACTCACGCTCCCCACCATTGCAATTCTTTCGACATACTGAGCAATGACTTTGCTTCCCCAGATACATTTGATCATTTAACACTCTAATTGAGATTTAAACTATATCCATGTTTGAAATTATTTTTTTTATTTCTTCTCAAAGCACATAAAATTGGTCCCTTAGGCTTCCTAATTTAGCTACGGTAGGTGGTTTTAAAAATTTATTTCTAAAATGGTTCAATTTACTATCTTTCTAATTTTTTGTTGTTAGTATGCCTTGATTTTTTACCTTTGTCAAGAGAAAAATCAGGTAAACAGTTTGTCTTTAAGAGAGCAGTAGCTTTTCTATATAATATGTAAAATTAAAGTGTTTATTATGGACTTTATAGTATAATACTTTTATCTGCACAAGTGGACCAGGTATTCTAATAATGTCTTTTTTGTCAGCATGTTGATACTTTGGTGAAGAACTATTCCTTTTTCTCTATTGCTACCCCTGCCATCCCATCACCCCCCCCCCCTTTTTTTTTTTTTTTTTTTTTTGGGTTTTTTTTTTTTTTTTTTTTTTTTCCTTAAGATTGATTGATTTGAAAGGGAGTGAGAGTCCCAAGCAGACTCTGCAGTAGCTGGGTAGCCTGACATAGGGCTCAATCCCACAACCCTGAGATCAGGACCTGAGCTAAAACCAAGAGTTGGTCACTTAACCCACTGAGCTACCCAGGTGCTCCTCTTTGCATTATTTTTTAGCTCAGTTACTATTTTTTGCTTTTCCTAAGTCACTAGTAAAAATGTTATAGTTTGACTGTTACATGACATCCAAATGAAGATAATGGTCCATCTTTCTCATTTATGGCCAAGAGTACATTCTTGGGTTGTTTTCTTTGTTTTTAATTTAAATTTTTTTTCAGTGTTCCTAGATTCATTGTTTATGCACCACACCCAGTGCTCCACACAATACGTGCCTTCCTTAATACCCACCACCAGGCTCACCCAACCCCACATCCTTCTCCCCTCCAAAACCCTCAGTTTGTTTCTCAAGAGTCCACAGTCTCATGGTTTGTCTCCCCTCCCATTTCCCCCAACTCACTTCTCTCCAACTCCCAATGTCCTCTGTGATATTCCTTATGCTCCACAAGTGAAACTATATGATAACTGACTCTCTCCACTTGGTTTAGTTCACTCAGCATAATCTCCTTCAGTCCCATCCATGTTGATACAAAAGTTGGGTATTCATACTTTCTGATGGAGGCATAATACTCCATTGTATATATGGACCATATCTTCTTTATCCATTCGTCTGTTGAAGGCATCTTGTCTCTTTCCACAGTTTGGCGACTGTGGCCGTTGCTGCTATGAACATTGGGGTACAGATGGCCCTTCTTTTCACTACATCTGTATCTTCGGGGTAAATAGCCAGTAGTGCAATTGCAGGGTCACAGGGTAGCTCATTTTTGTTTTTCTTAGTGCAAAAGTATAAAATTCATATTGTGATGCTACTCAGATTCAAATCTATTAATTTTAGTTTAGTAAAACTGTTGTTAGTTTTTGTAGAAAATTAAGGCAGAAGATCTTTCACTAGGTAAGTAAAATCCTTTCTCCTTTCCATCAGATCTCATGTCTGTCAACCCACATTGACGCCATTCTCTTTTATTTCTGAACACTTTGAACAGAAAGTTTTCTTATCTCCTTTTCTGTATTTTAAGATAAAGTGATCTGAAAGGGGTATTTTTATGGCTAATTGAAATTCCTGGTAAATTGGCTTAAACTAAGGGTTTGCAAATTTTTGTGTGTGTGGTACCACATAGTAAGTATTATTGGCTCTACAGACTCACAGTCTATCCTCAGCTCTGCAGTTGTAGGAAGAGCAGCCATACACAATATGTAAATGGACATGGCTGTGTTCCAGTAAAACTTTATTTATAAAGATAGACAACAAGACATTGTTTTCTAACTTAAACTTCTCCTGTTTTTAGTGGAAAGAAAACATGTCATCACAATCTACAGTAAGATTTTTGATATCTTTAGAGAACTTTAATAAAGCTTCCTATGCCCTTCTCCATCTACATCATTATCCTGATAGTTTTTCAAAATCTTTATTCACTTTCATTTTTTAAATCTCTATTATAATCCCTCTGCATGCTTCAGGCCTCTTTTCATCAGTATTTTTTCATAATTTTACTAAGGATCTCTTCAAAATGTTTCTATTCTCTTCATTTATTCAGCAATTTTTTATTTCCACTCTACCAGGCATTGGTCTAAATGCCATGTACACTGGAAGGAGGTGAAACAAAACATGGTTCTTAAATTTTTGGAGCTTTTGGTGGGAGAAATAGACTACAAGTAGATGCAAATCCATCATTTAAAAATGCCAAGTGAGGGGCATCTGGGTGGCCCAGTGGGTTAAGCCTCTACCTTCGTGTCAGGTCATAATCTCAGGGTCCTGGGATCAACCCCTACATTGGGATCTCTGCTTGGCAGGGAGCCTGTTCTGCCCCCCCTCCCCACACTGCCTCTCTGCCTATTTGTGATCTCTGTCTGTCAAATAAATAAATAAAATCTTTAAAAAAAAAAAAAAAGCCAAGTGATTCAAACAAAAGCCAGGTGTTGAGATGAGTGAACTTACACTTTATACCAGGTAGGCAAGGAAAGCAGTCCTACAGGATAAGTAGGAGTTGGGCAGAGTCAGGGAAACATCTCCCATTAGAAAACACAACATTTGCCAAAACTGAGAAAGGAAAAAGTGGGGCCTGTGTGAAATCTTACAGTAGCTGGCTGCTGGCAAGATGCAAGAAGAGTAAATAAAGGCAAAGAAAGAGTTAGAAGCCATTTTAATGAGGAGTGGCATGATGTGATAAACTTTTGAAAAGATGATCTAGGTTTAGCTCTCTACAGTTATTGGTCTCTGCCATTCATTCATGCATTCAGCTATCTTTCAAATACTAAATGTTTGTTATCTGCAAGTCAGTGACCTATAACCTGTAAGGGATTCAAAAATGATCCTGTCCTTAAAGGGCTTACAGTCCTGTGGCTTAGTTTCTTGTGTTCTATTTTTCATCTATTTATTATTCCCTTTAAATGTATTATCTGGTAAAATGTGGATCCTTTATGATTTTAGTGTTTTCTGTTTTGTTTTTTTTTAAGCTATCAAATGCTCTTTCTGGATGAATAATTTCATTTGGATTATCTCTTTTGAACTGTACAGTGAAAGTTATTTCTACTTTCTTTTTGCCTCCTCTTAGAGGTGATAAGTTAAGAGATCAATTGGTTGTAGTAAAGGCTATGATGATAGGCTTTTTTAAAAAATGTGTAACCAGGGACGCCTGGGTGGCTCAGTTGGTTAAGCCACTGCCTTCCGCTCAGGTCATGATCCCGGTGTCCTGGGATCGAGTCCCACATGGGGCTCCTTGCTCAGCAGGGAACCTGCTTCTCTCTCTCTCTTTCTCTCCCACTGCTTGTGTGCTCTCCCTCTCTCTTTCTCTCTGACAAATAAACCAATAAAATCTTAAAAAAAAAAAATATGTAACCAGACATTTTATGTTCAAAAGAATTGTTTCAGAATGGAAAAAAGTTTTTGCGAACCATGTATCAGATGAGGGGTTATGGAGTATTTAGGTAACTCAGTTGTTAAGTATCTGCCTTCGGCTACTGTCATGATCCCAGGGTCCTGAGATCAAGCCCCGCATCGGGCTCCCTGCTCAGTGGGAGGCTGCTTTTCCACACTCTCTCACTCTCCCCACTTGTGTTCCCTCTCTCACTGTCTCTGTCAAATAAATAAATGAAATCTTGAAAAGGGGAAAAAAAAGAGGTTAATATTCAAAATATAAAAGAACTAACAAAACTTAATAGCAGACAAACAATCTTTTTAAAATTTGGGCAGAGGAGCTAAAGAGACATTTTTCCAAAGAGGACATCAAAATGGCTAACAGGCACATGAAAAGATGCTCAGCATCACTAATCATCAGGAAGATGCAAATTAAAATGACAGTGAGATAACGCCTCACCAGTTAGAATGGACATTATCAAGAAGACAAGAGCTGATGTGTTTAAAAGGATGTGTTTAATAAAAGGAGGGGGGACCTTTATGCACTGTTAGTGGAAATGTAGAGTAGTCCAAATAAAATGAACGATAATATGGAGGTTCCTCAAAAAATTAAAATTGATCTACCATATAATTAAGCGATACCACCTTTGGGTTCATACCCAGAGGCAGTGAAAATAGCATTTTGATGAGGTTTATGCACACCCATTGTCACAGCATTATTCACAATAGCCAAGATATGAAAAAACCCAAATGCCTGTCATTGGATGAATGGATAAAAAATATGTGGTGTACCTACACAATGAAATATTATTCAGCCATGACAAAGGAGGATATTCATTTGAAACAACATTGATGGACCTTGCGTGCATTATGCTAAGTGAGATAAGTCACACAGAGAGCGACAAGTACCATATGATACTGCTAACATGCAGGATCTTAAAAGTCAAACCTGTAAAACCAACACCACCGCCTGCAACAACAAAAAAAAGAGTGAAATTGATGTGGTGTGATGTTGGGGTGGCTGGAGTGAATGGTCCAGAAAGAATTCTTGAGACCTCTTCGGTGCAAAAAGATGTTTCTGTTTTGTTTTGGTTTTTTTAAACACAGGGATCTTAACCTTGGACAGAAAGAGCTTCCCTGGGGTTATGAGGAGGGACTGATTTTATAGTTTTAAGTTGGGAGGGGTTAAGGATAGGATTTAAGTCTCTAAGGGATTTGGAAGCAAGGTTTTTAGGACCTTGAGGGGCTAGCTGTTTATAGGAAAAGGTCATTCATTTACTACAGTCTATTAAAACCTTAGTCATGAGACCCTTCAGATGTTTATCAGCAAGCCATATGTTTGGAGGATGACTGCTAATATACATCTTTTTGGGGGGGATAGAGATAAAGGAAGTTTCCAAAGGGATTTTGTATGTTAAAGAATTACAGGATCCTGGAAGTTGGGCTAATGTCTAGCTAAGGTTGTCTTTTGCCTCTGGCAAAGCATTAACATTGAGGCAATTGAGTTCCTTGAGGAAGGTCACTCTGCCTATCTCAGCTACTTGTCAGTGGGCTACAAAGGAAATTTAATTTCTCTTATACATTTATTTTGCCTTTGTTCCCCACATCAAAATGGTGTACTATAGGATGGGAAGTGGGAGGTAGGATTGATTTGTGTTTAGGGGTACAAACTTAAAAAGAGTAGTAAATAAGCCACAGAGATCTAATATACAGTATAATGAATACAGATAATATTATACTATAATGATGTTATATAATGTTACTTCAATGGCAGTTATGTTACAGTATGTAAATGTATCAAAGTGACTTGGCTGTACATCTTAAATTTATAAAATGTAACATGTCAAGGTGATTAAAATCTTCTGATTATCAGTCTTCAGTTCACTGCTTATGCAGTTTCAGTAGTACTTATAGTCTGGTAGGTTGTGACTAGTCAGTTGTAACAAAAGGTTATAAATAACTCCTTTCTATTTTCCAGTTGTTATAGATTATATTGCAGTTGAGGCCATTTTGGAAAGGATTATTTGAATTCATCAATCTCCTGTCTTTGTGGGACTAATTGGATCTACTTAACATCTGACTGGAGCCATTTGCCCAGATGGCAGTGTGCCTCAAGGCAAGAACGTCAGGTCTTTAGGCAAGGCAGAGTTTCTAACTTAGCCGGAACACTTTCTATATTTTGGGCTGGATAATTCTTTATTGTTGGGGACTCTCCTGTGCACTGTGAATTATAGGGAATTTAGTAGTTTCCAAGGCTTTGACCACTGGATGCCAGTAACACCTCTTACCCTTGTTGTGACAACCAAACCTTGCCAAACGTTCCCTGGGGGAAAATTCTCCACCCACTTAGTCCATTCTTTTTCATTGCTCCCCCTCTTTTACCCTCCTCCCCCCAAATGAACAGATCAAACAATCAAGGACTGTAAGGATACCATCCCTTAGCCTTTTGGTAAAGCATCTGAATAGGAAAGAACTTTAATTGGTTGTCAGGTGTCTTTTCAGCCTAAAGAAACTCAGCCTCTGACTACAGAGGTCAAGTTTTATGCTTTATATTGAAAATTAGTTTATCATTCTGTTCAATTTTTAAAATGCATTTAACCTGTTATGTTTATTTTGCTAATTTTATTGACTTTTCCTAGTTCTTATTTTTCCAGTGTTAGTAGTGATAGGGGAACCAAAGATGATACTCCAAAATGTGCCACCTTGGCATGTGGATTAATTTGAGCTAAAGACAGTTGAAGACCAGTAGACTTCAGGAAGAGCAAAAATTTTTCCTCCCCTACAGTTGACCACAGAGAGAGTAATTTTACTGCTTCCTCTGGGGCTGCTCATGCTGAGATCCTGGGACCATTGACAGAAAGCCAGCAGAAGGTAAGAATTCTTACCATGTCAGTGTCCCAGATCTCTGCCTATGTGGTCCGGTGGAAACAAGAATGGTGAGAGTCCTCTTTTTCCTTTTCTAAATACAGATTAGCAGGAGGAAGTATTTGTGAAACTAGTTCCTTGTGTATAGTGACTCTGTTCAGGGTTTGTTATGAGTAATCTTGATTTTTGTTGATCATTTTCCTCCCAGATATGGTCACTGTTTTTCTTTGTCTTTCTGCTGTGTCGTTGGTCATAAGGAGGAAAACCATAGGGTATAACACAAGCATAAACCCCATAAACCTACTTTTTTGAACCACTGGCCACACAGACTGGTGAGTTCATGTTCTCATCAAACGGTGTATGTTTAGACAAACTTTGTTGTGCATCAACATGCACATAAAGTAAAGTCAATGCAAAATTGAGGGGCACAGGTCAAGCATTTAAAGGCTATTAGAGTGCCCGCTGCCTAACTCAGGACTCTCATATTAGGATAAATTGCCCTAGAGCAGGTTAGATTGAAACTAGGTCACCCACCAACCTCAAGGCAATTTCTGTGTCATGAGATACTTGGTAAAAAAACGCGCAATTCCCCAAAATGAACATCCCTATGAAGTATTACTCTGGCTCTGAGAGACCCAAGTCTCAGTTAGTGTACATGTAAGAGAAACTGGATGAGGTTTTCCTTTTGTCTTGTTCTATGTCCTGAGAGCTTGACTCAAGTGAGAATATTCTTCCATTGTTTCTGCCAGCTGGAAGGTGCACATACCAGCATGCCGATTGGTGGCCAGTTGAGTAGACTAGGGTTCCAAGACATGAAGTCATAAGTAGCACTCCCTTTGTCTGACTGTGCAAGCTGTGAGGAGAGTTTGTCATGAGAGGCCCTAGTCCAGAAGAGGCCTTGGTCATCTCAGCCTATGTTGTTTTAGTATGGCTAGAAAAGTCCCATTCCAGTAGTGTCTGCCCATTTTCACAGATTAGCATGTCTGTGACTGGAGACATTGTTTTCACTATATCTTTTTTACTCTTAACAACCAAGGTAGACTCTGAATGATCTTGGATCACAGGGGCTGCATCCTCTATACCTTGCCTCTTGTGTCTGTGGTAAAGATTGATTCTTTTTTTTTTTTTAATGATTTTATTTATTTATTTGACAGAGAGATCACAAGTAGGCAGAGAAGCAGGCAGAGAGAGGGGAGAAGCAGGCTCCCTGCGGAGCAGAGAGCCCAACGCGGGGCTCGATCCCAGGACCCTGAGATCATGACCTGAGCCGGAGGCAGAGGCCCAACCCACTGAGCCACCCAGGTGCCCCGTAAAGATTGATTCTAAGCATGAAAAGTTGCTTCTGGATCTTTCCACAAAAAGGTTTACTGGTTTGAATTGCTATTAAGATTAGTATAAGATCCCTCATGTCAATGGACAGGCAATAAATCCTTTGTAATACAAAAATATACAATTGGTTATATATAAAAGGAAAAATTTTAGAGAGCTTTTTTGTCTTATTGGTACTGTGTAAAGACCAGATTTAAAAAGAGAGACCCACAAGAATATAAAAGCTAACCTTAGGGACTCCCTTAATAAGATTAAAGAAGAGAAATTCGAACAAAAAATAAAGTTCACATCCCCTATAAACTTCCCATCTTAAATTCCAGCCCCATCTCCTCAGCAGATTTCTTTAACTTCCCAAATTGCCCTGTCTTCCCCCAAAATTCCTTAAACACCCAGGAAACTGCATTTCCTTCTACTAAAAGATTTACCTACAACTTTCCAGCCTCATCTGCAAGCTCAGAGTGTACTGGTCAATAGTGTAAATGCTGAAGGCTAGGAAGTAAATTTAGACAGAAGCACCTGTTATGAGCAGTAGGCCTCCTTTGCAATTTCTTAAAATTCCTCCTGCTTCACAGGGGGTCTGTAATCAGCCCCTGCTACTTCAGGCCTTCCTGTGCAGTGTCCCTTGAGGATGTTCCTGACCCATGAACACCAGTAAATCTTTAACATAATAAAGCCCTCTTACCTCTACTTTCAGAAGACCTACCAAATTTAGTGAACAGAAATATTAGTAGCCATTCACAACTCCACTAGGGGGAACCTTGATTAGCTGCAAAAGAGTATTCACCAGACCCATAGTTGTGCTGTAGTTAACTGACAAGCCAGATGGATCCCTTAGGAAAAATCCATCTCTCTGAGGAAACAGGACCAGAGTATCTCTTAGACTCTCTTACAAATGATCAGCTGACGGCCTAAAGGCTAATGTTCAGGGTCTCATAGAAGCAACAGTAGAGGCTTTTTCCCCCTAAGATGAATTGGTCCAAGGTTGGATTGTGCAATCAGAAGGCCTTTGAGTTTTGAAACATTACAGAAAATTTACCAAGGGTATATTGCACTAAACCCTAAAATTGTAGATACAGAAATCCTTAGGTTTTTATCTTAGTTGGAAATCTTTTCCATGATATCCTACAGATCTTTGCAAAACCAGAAATGAAGTCCTAGAAACAATTACTGTCCCCCAGATCTTCCCTATAAATCTTAAAATGCTGGTAGATATGGTAAAAGATCAGAACATTGAAAATAGAATTGTCCTGCACTTAAGAAAAGGAAAGAAAAGTTTGAATAGCAGTCTCCCTACGTTCCTGACAAATCATAGGCACATATGCCCCAGATCTCCATTCTGGAGAAAACTTGGATACTTGGTGTATTTGCAATATAAGTTTTCAACAGCCACATACTCTAAGACCTAAGATCCATTCTTTGAAATGTAACCTTTAAGGAGAAGTTCTTTTTATCTGAAGGAGTAAGCAAAAGAACTATTTGGAAACAAAGCTAATAAAAAATCTTAAATATCATCTCCATAAATACTGAAGAGCTTTAGTCATCTGAGCAGGTGAATTTAACCTATTCCAACTGTCAAAACAAAATTTGGATCCAACTGCTCTTTTATAAACTAATGAGTTTTACATTATCATGCCTATCTCCATGACTAAAAATTTAAAACAAAACCTGTGAGGGCTGTTTGCAGGTGTGTGGGGGCGGGGTGGGGCGGCAGGTAGATGTATAATATTATTCTACCTCTGGATAGTATTGCTAAAATTATAAAAAGAACTCTACATTAAATAATCTTAACATTCTCAGAAATACATCAGACTAATGCAAATGCCTTTAAGGTCCACATAATCTGGGAAAGTATTTAGTATTAAAGCTAGTTTAAGTTCACCGGTTTAATTACAATAAACATGTCTTTAAAATTGCCAACATTGGGGCGCCTGGGTGGCACAGTGGGTTAAAGCCTCTGCCTTCGGCTCAGGTCATGATCCCAGGGTCCTGGGATCGAGCCCCGCATCAGGCTCTCTGCTCAGCAGGGTCCTGGGATCGAGCCCCGCATTGGGCTCTCTGCTCTGCTTCCTCCTCTCTCTCTGCTTGTCTCTCTGCCTACCTGTGATCTCTGTCTGTCAAATAAATAAATAAAATCTTAAAAAAATAAAAATAAAAAATAAAAATAAAATTGCCAACATTGAATATAATGCAGACATATAATTTTTACTCTACCTGACTTTATTAGTGAAATAAGTTCACATTATCTTTTAAAAAAAAGTTGTGAGCAAGAAAAATAGGTTGGTTGATGCCTGGCTTTGTCTAATGTCTTACGACAGTTTCATGGGTAATCTAAACATAATTGTTAGGAGCAAGTGATTTAGGCAGATGTAAATGGGGTAAGAGTTTTTAGGTGAGTTTTTTCTATAGTAGTTTTGTTTTATGGTATGTGTGATTGAATAGCTTTTCCAAATCTCTTTGGTAACTTCTTAAACCCTTAGAGTTTTGCTAAGTCAAGTTAAATGATAGAAATTCATTGAATACCTAGATCATTTCTAAATTGATGAAATAGTGAAACATAAATTACTGTTTAAAGGTTTTTCCACTTCTGGTTTCCTTTTACAGAGGAACTAAAGATATTTGGTGTGTTAGTGAACTTGTCTTTTGTCTCTTTGACACATTTACTAAGAGGAACAGTAGACTTCCAGAGATTGTAGAGTGTATTCAAAATTTGTTGGTAATACCGCAGTTGTCTACTTCCTAATTTTCACTAGAAATTAAATATTCTGAGAGTTAAGAATTGTAATTAATATATGTAATTAAAAACTGTTGGAAATAATAGGGGAAATAACTGCATGCAAGGAAAGTAAGTTGAATTTTTTACTAAAAGAAGGTAAGAGGTATGGAGATGTGTTTTTGGTAAGGAAGAAACAAATAGTTTTGTCTTGATGTTTCATAATGTGAAGGAGAAAGAATTTTTACCTTGTGTGCTCAAATCAGCTAAAAGTAAATGTATTCATTGTCATTTTTCTAAATAATCTTTTTTTTTTAAGATTTTATTTATTTATTTGACAGAGAGAGATCACAAGTAGGCAGAGTCAGGCAGAGAGAGGGGGGAAATAAGCTCACTGCTGAGCAGAGAGCCAGATGCAGGGCTCGATCCTAGGACCCTGAGATCATGACCTGAGCCGAAAGCAGAGGCTTAACCCACTGAGCCACCCAGGCGCCCCTTAAATAATCTTTGATATCAATAATGTACTTTATCTTTAAGTAATACTAAAAGTATCCTTAAATCTGCTAAAAGGACAATGTTTTCATGGAAGATCCATTTGCTTTTGATAATGTAAAAGGTTTTTCTTCACCTTTAAAATAATCTGCCTAGAAAACAAAGATTCACTGTATTATCAAAATAATTTCTTACGTTGTCTTTGTCAAGTCTTTGATTATGTAAGAAAATAGTCTTCTCTTAAGAGCTAAGGTTTTGTTTTTTGCTTTGTTTTTTCCCCAGCTAAATTTCTATATTTGAGTGCAAAGTTTTTGTCACTTTTGTGAAATTATTTCACAGTGGCTTATGATCCTGTTTGACCAAGTGTTGTAAAATCTTTTGATATTCTTGACAAACTCCCCCAAATCAAATTCTAAATGAAGTCTTTTTTTACTTTGAATTAAATTTGGGATTTTGCAGAGGATGTCTAGAATATTATAAAAGGTCTGTTCTCTCTCCTTGTCAAATGAGCGATTTTAAACTAATTAGGTTTAAATCACATGGGGAAATATTGTCAAATAAGAAGTAATACCTAAGCCTTCTTTATGTTGTATTTATATAGGTGTATGTAAGTGTTCCAAAAATAATAGAAAATTCCCAGATATCTGATACGCCCTGGTATATGTTATCACTTGTAATTCTAGCTATCATTTTCAGGAGTATGCCACAGAAGTAACCAAATTTTCTTGTTAATTGAATTGTAATGAACTCTTAACCGACCCTTTTTAAGGGTCTTAAGCCATTTTTAAGTCTGTTGTTTACAGAGTGTTATTGCTCTTCTCTGTTGCCTTTGCGAATACATTTCATCCTCCAAGAGATTCATGGAAAGGACCCTGACAAATACTCTAGAATACATGTTTCTGATCATTTTAAGATCATAACATTTAACTGGGTAAGAATTTGCGCAACTCTGATGAAGAAACATAGCTTCATAAAACTGCAAAGATTAAGATCAACAAGAATTAATTTTATGAGACTGAATGAACTACTGAGAATGGTAATTTTTATGACTTTGTTTATGACATTGCTGGGTAAATGTTATGTTTTTCCACTTTTAAGGAAACTTTACAACAAATTGGTAAAGTATACTATCCTTTGTAAACAAAGATGAAGTGCGTACTTTCCTCCCTACCCGATCTCTCTGGAAGTCAGAAGCTTCTTAGCATTCTTATTTTCATGGCAGTATAGCTATTTGCATAAGTTCAATAAGAGTCTGTTCTCCTTAAAACAGGACACAATTGGAAACATTGATTGTATTGCCAAAACTTTGGCTGAAATGTCATATTTGAGAATGTGCATAGAATCAGATATGACCAGACAGCTTTAAGGAACTAAAGCTGACTTCATGGAGCCATTAAATCCCCTTGGAAAAACAGCCAAGGGTTCCCAGCAGCCTTACCAGGTAAACAAGGTCACTTGCTGGCAGGCTCAGAAATCTGGATGTTTGGGAGACCTCAAGAAAAGAGGAGTTTATCCCCATCTGTAGGTATAACAGACAAAATCTGATGACAGGACCTTGGCTTGGCTTTCTATTCTCAAGATCTTCTGAAAATTCAGTCTGAGGGGTGCCTTTTTGGCTCAGTTGGTAGGTCATACAACTCTTGATCTAGGGGTCATGAATTCAAGCCCCACACTGGGTGTAGAGATTACTCAAAAAAAATACACAAAACTTAAAAATAAAAAAAAGTTTAATCTAAGATTCATTATGAAAAGTTCCAACAAAGCAGATTTAGAAGAGCCTATATGATCAGTAACTATTCTTGCTGCACTTATGTAAATAATCAGGCCAAGTTTACTGAAACTGAACTTAATTTTCAAATGACTTAGTCTTACTGTGGTTGAAATTGATTAAATGTAGGGGACTGTAAAGAGAAAAATTGTTTCAGTACCATACACGTTTATGGATATCAAATTCTATTGCCGTTCGTCGTCTTTGAAGTCTTGTTTTCTGCCCATAAACTGGACTAGATCCTGAATTCTTCTAGTGCCTCCAGTATTTGGCTATAACTGTTCAAACGGACACTTCTAAATTTTCTTCCACCTTTCTGACTTGGAAACTCTGAGAACTGAAACTCCCCTTTTCCAGAAGCTGTGCAAGCAAAAGCTGGACAACTAGAGACATTACCACAGCAGCTTATGCATGGACTGTCTTTATGCCTGTTGCTGTGTGGCCCCTCAGAAAACTCACCAGAGACAGTGAAACTGCAAACCAGGAAAATCTTTCAGATTACCATTGCCTGCCCTTATTACATCTGAAGATGTTTTGAGCCAGACATGTAGAAATCCTGACTGGCTGCCTTCAGAACTTAGAGATTTAGATTATAGTCTGCCCCAACCATCAGCATTTGCTATTCTTTTGCTTCCATAGCAATAACTCTTAGTAGATTCCTGATATTTTGTACAATGTGGACCCTAACTTTGGGAGCCCACCAGCATCACTATGTCCTAAAAAGAGACACAGCTCTTTTAATTGAGCTGACCCTTTCTCAGGGCTAAGATACTGGTTCAGTGAGATGGAGCAATCTACCAACTCAAATTCTACAATGTGAAACTTCTTGGGAAGTTCCAAAGGCAGAAATGAAGGGAAGCAGAATATGCCACCCCAGAATGTGCCACGTTAGCATGTGGGTTATTTTGAGCTGAAGACAATCAAGGATCATAAGACTTGGGAAGGACTCTTCGTTACTGCCTAAACTGCCTAAAAGAATTTAGATAGAGGGACAGGTCCAGGAAGAGAGCCACCACCAGAGATAACTACAAAATGTATAAGATAGATGTGGTAAGCTAGGTCAAGTTTGGCAGAGCCTGTTTGTTCAGATTACTCTCTGTGTTTCATTGTATTTTACACAGCATGTCAAATACTTGTTAACCAAACATTTGTTTTTCTCATCTTCCTAAAAATTTGTCTTCCTTTCCTTTGAAGCCCCGGACCCCAACTCTCCTTCTCCTTAACTCAGGAGGGCATATAAACTTCACTTACCTGTCTTTGAACCTTTCATGTCTATAAGGTTCCCATATGAAAGGAATCAAATTTGTTTTTCTCCTATTAATCTGTCTTATGTCAGTTTAATTAATAGACCAGCCAAAAGAACCTAGGAGGATAGAGGAAAAAATTTTTCTTCCCTCTAGTAGTGAATCTGCTGTGCTGTATAACATCACAACTTTTTTCTCCTGTTTTAGTTTTAGCTCTTATAGTGTCTTGTTGATTGGTCTTATTTATTCTTTATAGTCCACGTTATCATCCATTCTGTTACTTATGCAGAGAGTATCAATGGAGAATTCATAACAGCAAATAGATTATTTTACGTGACAAATAGTCATTCCAGTTTTTCATTACTTTCAGTTCTTTCGTATATGCAGAACTTGAGGTTTTTGGAAGAAGAGATTTAAGCTTTTGGATTTTTTGGGGTTTTGTTATTTAAAATTTTAGTTCCCTCCCCTTAATTCCTGTAGTAGAGTGGGTACAGACTTCTAAGGAAGTCCTTATACATTCTCTTGTCTTAAATTTTCCTTTCCTGTACATTTATTCCTCCTCTGCAGTGATAGGATTCACGGATGTTGTCAGGGGAAAGGGTCTAATTTCTTTCTTCCTGTCAGCTCAAATTAAGTAACATATGTGTCCATTAAAAAAACTAAGTATTTGTTGGCAAAAGGCACAACGCTTTGTGGGAAAAGATCTTTAACATTAATCAGAAAATACAGTAATACACAGACTTGTACTCCTGGGGCTAATAATGTATTATATGTTAATAAAATAAAATTAAAAAATAAAAAAATTAAAATTAAAGAAGATATAGTAATTAAAACCTCATATCTATCTATTCATATATTATCTATTGACTCATGTGTGTATGTATCTAATTTCAAGATTTCTATTTAAAATAATAAAAAGAAATGATTGTTTCGAATATGAGAATATGTGCCATAAAATTTTTTTTTTCTTGAAAGGCAAGGAATAGGAGTATTAACCCTTATGGGGGTTGAAAATTATGGGGCTGAATCTTACTGGTATAAGAATCATCATTTGAATGAATAAAAACCCATGAAGAAAATATTCTGTAGACAGAACTTTTATAGGGTATAGCTGTAACTATATTTACTTCTGTTGTTTTGTCCAGACTTTTCTTCACAGGAATTAGAGATTTTCATTTGTTCCTTTTCCTCCTCCTGGCTTCAAATGTTTGTTGCAGAGGCAGTCTTTAAAAAGTTGTGTTTACAGAGTTCCATCAGTGTTTCTGCTGAGCCACTCTCTCTTCAGAAAATGGTAAGACCACTCTATTCTTCTAATTGCCAAGAAGTGAGTTCATAAATTCAACTTTCAAATGTGTTTTGTGATTTCTAATAATTGGACAGAAAGTGTTAACCTTAAATCTTTCAAATTCATGTAAATCTTTGTAATCTTTCAAATCTATGTAAGAGTGGTTATTTTTCAACACCCAAAATGAAATGTAATTAGTGATAGAAATTTTAATTACTTGAGAGTAATTAAGGCTTGATGTCAGAAAAACAATGCAGAAACTTTGTTTCCTAATCATTTGCCATAGCACATAAGATAATTATTTTGAAAAGATCTAGATCCAGAAAATTTTTATGTAGTATTTAATGGTATTTAAAAAGCAAAATTTGTAAACGATACCAAAGGTTATTTGTTTTTATCTTTATATACACATATGTAAACTGCATGTGACTCAAAGTTTTCCAGTTTTATCTTGGCCATCTTTGATTACTATCCACTGTCTTCAGCAGTTTCTTCAACAAAAGAGAAATATGCTTGTTCATTAGTCGGATTGGGCAAATACTGTTTTGCAGCAATCTTTTGTCCTTAACAACTTTTGCTCTTCTTAGTCCACTCATTCCAGACTTGTTTTCTGTTGAAGGAAGGCATTACCAAAATGGAAATGACAAAATACAGGTTGTACATAAACCATAAATATTTAAAATATGCAAACAAACCATAACAAGTTGGGCATTAGACTAATCCAAATGAGAACTTTGCTGAAAGAGTATCAAAAGTGAATTTGAAAAAATAATTATTTACAAGAAGATATTTTTCTTTTTGTATCTGTCATGTTAACGACCTGGAACTAGAAACTTTCTTATTGTTCTAGCATGTTCAAATGAGAAAGGATAACAATGGTGATAAAACCAAGAAAATATAACTGATTGTAATGTTGAAATGAATCAGGTAATTTCTTTTGACTGCTTTCCAGGTCTTCATAGTTGAGAAAGCAATATAATACTATTTTGCAACAGGTATATTCCTATTTGCCAGCTTTGGGGAAGACTGGTGTGCATGGGACTGGAAAGACGCAGATACCAAAGAAAATAGGACAGCGGCCTTGCCTTGAATCTCAGAGAGCCTTATTAATGCTGAACGGTGTGAAACAGAAACAAGTTGAAGGGCTGCCAGAGTTACCGTAAGTGATGCTTATATATCAACTTTTTTTTTTTTAAGTACAGTCCTTTTTTGGAGACATTCCTTAAACTTTATACTTACATTGTCTGAATTATACTGAGTAGCAGAAAACTGAGTTTGAGACTTATTAAAAAAATACATATGATCGACATTATTGCTTTAATTCAAGGTACCTGTTTTCTTTGTGTTAAGACCAAGTGCTTTCCAAAAGAAATACAACTGTTTTTCAGATTCTTTCACACTATTTTTGCCTGTGTTTTAAATCATTATTTGTATATAATAAAGATTGGTTTTCAGAATGCATACGCATGTAAGATACTCTGAATTGTTGCAGTAGCTTCCCCCACATGCAAACCTTTTCTAAAAGTATGCTGTAAAAAATTCAGAAAACCTTAACATGTTTTTAGGAAGAATAGGATCAGAATATGAAAATAAGAATGGGGAGCAGGAGCCTGCATTTGGAGCTTAGCATTTTGCTTTTTTATCTTTGCCAAATGTAGTTTACTTGGGCTCTTCCTCTGCATGACATTCCATATTCATAAACTTTTCAGTGAGCAATTGGGGGTACAAGGTTAATAAAAACGAATGCATAAAAATTTGTTTCAGCACATTTGGAATAAATATAAAAAGCAAGCAATAAAGATTTGAGTGAATAAGGGGGTTTAAATGAACAGGAGGCTAGATTTTAAAAAGTATTCACTATGTAATGTACACTGCCATGCCTTGGTGAAAAACAAGCTTTCATTTTTTTCTTACTTTATTTTCAGAGAGCTGAACCTTGCTAAATGTTCATCGTTAAAAAGATTGAAAAAGAAGTCAGAAGGAGAATTATCGTGTTCCAAGGAGAATTGCCCCTCTTTAGTTACAAAGATGAATTTTCACAAGACTAATCTGAAAGGTATTGCAAGTATCTAAGTTAATTTATGCTAAGAACTTCTCATGGTTGTGGTCAGTATTTGCAAGTTTTACACACTGGCCCCAATGAATCCTTGAACTTGACTAGTTCCAGAAAATACCTTCTTCGTTGGAATATTGGTGTTTTTTTTGAACTGTCACGTGTGCAGAGAATGTGATTATTTAATATTCAGTATAATAGAACATTCCCCCCCCTTCTTTATCCCCCTCCTCTCCAGATATTAGCTCATATTGAGCTCATTCCAGACTTGCCCGCCTTACTTTTCTATTCCACCTCAACCTGTGCAGCTTGGGATTAGAGTCTTTTGATTTGAAAGTATAATTCAGTCTTCATCTCTTTCAGTCCTAGACATTTTGTGAACAAAGAATGAGGAGTAGGCTATGTTACATAGCTGTGTTAAGCATATGGACTCTTTTCTTCCAGGCATTGAGCCCAGACTATGAAATGTGTTTGGCTTTTGGTTCTAACTATACTGGAACCTAAGTACCTAAAGGATGGAGTAACAAGAATAGTGTAGTAATAATTCACTTTGGCACCTCTTTTGCTTCATAACCTCTTAACTCACAAATAGAAGTTACCTTCCACAAGTCTATACCTGACCAAAGGAAGTTGCAGAGTCTCTTGTTAATGAGCGGTATTGCACTTTTAATACAAAAATTATCATTGGGACACCAATGTAAACAGAAGGAGTGAGGCTCTTATAATCTCTCCACATGATAAAAGTTCATAACTGGCATTTGATGAATTCACAGTAGCTGCCCATTTAGCTCAAAATGTGAAAAATGTATTAAAGTGGAACTCTGGTATTAATTACACGAACAGTGTCCTTTTTCTTTGTTTATTGTGTCAGAAAGTAAAATGAATATGAATGACTTTAGCCTGAACAGCAGAGGGAACTGGGAGGGAGGAAGAGAACGGAGAAACAGTAGAGAAAAAACTTCAAAAGCCTTTCCCTGCATGTAAAAGAAATGTTTTGGTAGAAGTTACAAAGATAATCTATAAAATTAAACACTGTAAAAATGTGCTACTTAGTATGTTATAGCAAGAAAGGGTTTGATTCAGTATTTCATTTGTTTTCTAAGTAATTGCTTATTGTAAGTTTTTTTTTTAATTCCCTTTACATCACATTATCACTTACATCTTATTAATCTTGGTTACAACAGAGATGGATATAGACCCTTTTAGCCAACAGGCACTAATTGCATCCCTCCTAGAAAAAACTTTACCATTTCATTTGTCACTCTTATTCAGCTTTAAATGGTACTACATTTTTCCCCCGTGTGTGTGTGTGTGTGTGTGTGTGTGTGTGTGTGTGTGTTTATATTAAGATTCCCCCATTTCTCCTTCTCTGTGCTGCTGTAGCCAAGCCAGACAGCCTATTGAGAAGCAGCAAACCATCTGTTAATGGATTTGAAGTTCTGAATTATACTTGAGTGTGTAGAGGCACTCGTGCTTAGCCAGAAACATTCATTTGAATTAAGCTATAAATGCTGTATAAAAAAGAGCCATACATTTAACGTAGGTTCATGAATAAATTTAAGAGAGGGCAACTGCACTCTAAACTTTTATTGCTTCAAAACCCAGTATTTTTGGTGTTCTCTGATCATTTGGGGCTTTTATAGCGGGATTGACGCCTTAAACCTTGAACTAGGGGAGACAATGCCTGTGTTAAACCTTTTGCAGTAGAATTTCATTGCGGAATTGCTGATAGAACAGAAGCTCCATGGATTGGTGGGTATCCCTCCCCCTCTTTTTTTTTTCTTTTTTTTTTTAATGCAAGAGATGTTTAAACCAGTCAAAAGGAAAACTCAATAAATAATTTTCTGGCATGTGGCCAGATCTCCTAGTTCATGCTCTTTGATTATTTTCTTTAGTTGATATCTTGTCTTCTCTGGAATAATCTATTAATTTTTTATGGCAGGAGAAACAGCCCTCCATAGAGCTTGCATAAATAACCAAGTGGAGAAATTGATTCTTCTTCTCTCTTTGCCAGGAATAGACATCAATGTTAAAGGTAAGTTCTGTATTTTTGTAGTCTGATCCAGTGTCTTAGTGTTTGTGGTATTAGTGTTATGTCGACATTAAGAAAAATCATTTAAGTATATTTACCTAACATATCTTTAAAATATTACCCGTTACAATACCAGGAAATCATTATATAGTGATTTGTAATTAATAGCACAGAAACATTTTTTTGTCCATATTTTGATAGATCTCAAAATCATTATTTTAAAATTGTTTTAATTTATTTTTCTTAGAATTAGAAAAATGACCTTAGGCATTTTTATCAGAACATGCTATTTCTATATGAAGCACCTAGAAAGTCACACTGATAAAGGAAGTAGAATATCAATACTTTACTGCCAGAAGTCCTACTTTTGCTATTTTAAAACTTGCCTTGATTTCTAATTTAGACAATGCTGGCTGGACGCCTTTGCATGAAGCCTGTAACTATGGCAACACAGTGTGTGTCCAGGAAATTTTGCAACGTTGTCCAGAGGTAGATCTGCTCACTCAAGTGGACGGGGTGACTCCTTTGCATGATGCACTGTCAAACGGACATGTAGAAATTGGCAAGCTGCTACTACAGCATGGGGGTGAGTGCATTTATGCTAAACGGGTTTTGATAAATTATCCAGTTTTTTGATGAATTCCCTCAGAGGTAGATAGCATTTTATGTTTAAGGTCTGTAAGGAAAAACGCCCTTATTTCATATTAGTGAAAAAGATTAAAAAGTCTCCTAGAATGAAAGCATTTTATTTAATAGGGATACCTTTCCATAATATGTAAATATTTATTTATTCATTTTCATTAATTATAAAGCCTATTTAGGTTTGTGTATGAGAGTGTATTTTGAATTGAGTGGGTTGGTTTTAAATATTAATCCTCTTAAAGTGTGTAATGTCTTTGTGAACCAGCCATTTCTGAAATCTTATTAATAAATGAATGTAAGTGTTCCATTGTGGTTACTTGGGTTTTCCATTCTTGTTTCATTTCTTATATGTAACTGTTAACTCGATTAATCTTTTTTTTTTAAATGAGTCATTTCTTTACAGACTACAAAAAGAAAGATATCCTAGAATATCTCCATTCACATTTTGCAGTCAATTAAGTTATAGTGGAAAGATTTTTTTCAAATGGTGGTAACTGTTGTGCAGGGGTTTTGTGATGGAGATAACTTGAACTTAATATTTATCTGCTGCTTTTTTTGATTTTTGATCTCTTTATTTTAGAAAGCACCCCCACTCCCCTCTTCAGTGACATTCTTCTTACATGTGAACTGAATAATATAAATTTTATGTTAAATTTTGCTGATAACTGATTTGTGTTTTAGAAGAGAAACAAAGGAAAAGTGATGACTAGTTTATAATGCAGAAATAAAAATTTGTGTATATTTCCCATTACTTTTATTTGTCCTGATTTTAACTGGAAATTTAAAATTATTTTGTCTTGTAATTAAAGCTGTTTCATTCTGCATGAAAATAAAATGCAAATTTTCTTTAGCCCTCCCCCTCCCCTCCATATATATACATATGTGAAAGGTTGTATAGCTTGGTAGCAGAAGCATTTTGGTTATTTATAGTCTTCTCCTGCCCCCTAAAGGCCTTAGTATGTCTGTTTTACTGACACCATTTCATAATCAATATATTTTTCAGTTCTTCTACTTTTTTTCATATTATATGTTTACTAAACCATAATGTTCTGTCACCTGTGATTTATTTTTCTACTCAGTCATGTAGTGACATTTGAAGCCTATATTTGGCCTTGCTTCAAATGATCTAAGCAGTATAAGAGCCATTGCTGTATTAAGTCCAACTCTTTAGAGAGTGGGATTATACTGACCAAAGTGAATTTTTCCAGGGCTCTTGTTGGAGAATAGTACGTGGATGAGTTCATTGTCGTAAAAGAAGAAACCTACTTGCAGTTGAATTTACTGAGGTCCTTTGGCAACTGTACAGCTTAAGCTTTGCCTTAGTCATATTCTGTTTGGACCTATCATATCGTCTAACATTTAACAGCATCATTATAGTAGCTACATCATTCTTCTTTGTGAGTTACTCAGTCTTGAAAGAAGTGATATCGGTTATTTATGTCTCTAAAACTTTTGTTTACTTTCGGTATCTTGTCCATAATTTTTTTTTGTTTGTTTGTCTGTTTGTTTTTGTAAGAGGAGTCACTTGGTACAACTTTTTGAAATATAATGAAAAGAGACCTAGTTTTAGAATTTTATTTTTTCCCATAAAATTAAATTACATATTATCAGTCATTGACCTTTTTATATTAAACATATTTTATAAACTAGGCCTTTATATATGTTGCATCAGCTTCATCATTAGGAATTTTTGCACCTATGATGTGTTTTCAGACAGTATCTCTTATGTTGTATAGTAGGATCTTCTGATTATGTCTTCTAGTACAAAAAATCTTAGATCTTTCATAACATTTTTATGGCAGAGTACATAAATAATGACAGGACTTGACAGACAGAGGGGTAAAAGTACTCAGTGCTATGTGACCAAATACTGAGTCATTGTTGTTTTGCCCTCCCATATTATCCTTTACTACCTAGGGGATAAACTCTTCAGTGTTTGCTATGTATATAAATTAGGTTTAGCTAGGACAGAAAGATGAAATCTAACTTTTGACTCAGAGCAGTTAACATTTAATTTTTTGTAAATCAGTTACGTATACTAAAAATTGAACATAAGCGAAGGTTAATGAAAAGTGTGATCTGTGTCTGTGCATGGTTTTATACTCTGTTTTGTTGCAGTCACTTGTTAGCAATGGAAGGAGGTAGTACTTCTTTCCCCTTGGTGAAATTATAAGATACATTTAAGACTCGTATACATATTGAGGAAGAACACATTTTGTTAATATCTTCTGGGAACACTGAAATTCTTATTTCAACATGACAATTTATGAAGTTTGATATGCTTTTTTAAAATTTGTAATTACAGTATTTATTGAACTAAGGCGTGTGTTTTTAGGCAAACCTAATTAGGCATTGACTAGAATTTTTGGGTTTTTTAGTGTACCTTTATTAGGCAGTCAATATGTATGGCCAGTTAATTTTGTCAACATGAATTTGTACAAAATACGATTGTAAACAGAGACCTGGGTGCTTTGGAGAAATAGAGAAAACAACTGTTCAGCTGCCAAAATAAAAATGTTTTGACATTGTGCATTTTCTTTTTCACAGGCCCAGTGCTTTTACAGCAGAGGAACTCTAAGGGAGAATTGCCCTTGGATTATGTGGTATCATCTCAAATCAAGGAAGAACTATTTGCTATTACAAAAATAGAAGATTCAGTGGAGAACTTTCATGCCCAAGCAGAGAAACATTTTTACCACCAGCAACTTGAATTTGGCTCATTTTTACTTAGTAGGATGTTGCTAAATTTTTGTTCAATTTTTGATTTATCTTCGGAGTTCCTCTTAGCTTTCAAAGGGTTAACTCACCTAAGTGAGCTGCTTGTGGCTTATAAGAATTATAAAGAAACCACCAGTGCTCATACTGACTGGTTATTGGATCTGTATGCCAGAAATATAAAGACATTGCAGATGCTCCCAAATATTCTGAAGGAACTGCCTGAGAATTTAAAAGTGTGTCCTGGAGTGCACACTGAGGCCTTATTGGTGACATTGGAAATGATGTGCCGCTCAGTCACAGAGTTTTCATGATGGTGCCAAAAAATATGAGTCAACTTTCTAACACACTTAGCTTGCTTTGTCTTTTCTTACACACTTCATAGCTTATTAACAAATATTAATTTGATTTATTTATTGACAAAATTTGTAGCTTTGCTAACTTTCAAAAGCACTTAAAGAACTTCTGCAAACCTGTAATGTAGGCTTCTGTCTTTTTCCATGTTGTAGAATTTGACTCAAAAGTAAAAAGAGTTTCATTTGGTATGCACTGCTTTCCTTAATCTTTATTATTTCTTGATCTGAAAGTGATATTTATTTATATTGTACATGTAAAACATTTTAATTTAAATATTTTTTGAAATCAAAATGTTCTGTCCTCTCTTCCAGGGATTTAAGGTCTTAGAATCATGGCAAGGATATTAATGCAAATGTGCAACTATAAGCATGTAGCTCCCTGTTTATTCTCTGTAGGCTGTTGGACTAAAATACTCTTTTAGTTTTGTGTGTTTGTAAAATAAACATTTCTAAAATTTACAATAATAACACTGTTGGTTTTTAAATGCAGTGAATGTGCCAAGTTTGACAGTTTGATCCCTTGATCTACTTTAACAGTTCATGTACAAAGTTTATTTCTACTCCATGTAACCACTGTTCTGTAAGTGAAAACATACTGCTACATAGTCAGTTTTGCCAAATATTAAGATATAAGCGGTAACTAAGTAATAGATTTGAGATTATCTAAAATCTTAATGTGTAGTATGAATTTACGTTTCAATTTGCAGGTTTTTTTCCCTAACAGCAGTTTATAGTAAAACTAAAAGAAAGGGTATGGCTAATAACCACTTTTGAAATTAGAGTCGCTTTCCTAGTGGGAATAAGTTACATTGTGGTACAGCTGGAAAAGAATCATTAAAACTTCCATTTAGCTTTTATGTAACTAAAGTGATGATCTCACAGCAATTAATCTGCTAAAGAAGCACACTTTAGTTTTATCTTGGAAATAGATCTTTTAACAAGATACAAATTCTGAGTGTTTTATTACTGGGTTTATAATCTAAACTAAAAACTGCTACATTAGTATATCAGTGCTGAATAAAAACCAAAGTTTTTTTTTTCCTAGTAAGTTTTTATACACACTGTAAGAAATATTGTTTCTAGTTAGCCTTCAAATGTGAAATCCTAAAAGTCTCTGTAATACATACTTAATCTTAAAGAGTATCAGAGAAACCATGACGTAGCAGAGACTATCTAAGGAACGTTAAAATGCTCAGAAAGAGTCAGTAAAGTGTTTCCCAACATGATGAATGAGAACATTTTTATTCTGAACAATAGCCCCTTTACTTCACTTGTGAGGGCATTGAGAATAATGTTTACTAGGTTAACTAATACAAACTTAAAAACATAGTTTTGACATCTAACAGGCACAGTTGTGTCTAACTTCTGATTAAATTATAAAACAGGTTCACTTCTGAGCTTTTGCTTTCTTACTTGTCAAATGGAAATAACACCAGGTATTATCTGTGCCAGACTTCTTAGCCTGTCACCTTATATAGCACTTAATAAATGTTGCTTCTTTTCTAATTCTTACCTCCTCTTTTTAGTTATAACAAATTATTTAAGCAAGAGAGTAATTGCTCCAGTTGGCAATAATTCTAAGTTAATAAAATAACCAACATCATTAGTTAGGGTTTTGCACTGCTAAGAAAAGTAGTTTTCTAAATTAAATGTTCTTAAGGAATATTCATCTAGTTGCAATTAGAATTAATGTTTCATAACTGTTCTATCTGCCAACTTCTACAACTCATGATGGTAAGAAGTATTAAACACTAAAAAATGCCATTGAGGTCCCTGCCTATTTCAGTAAGGTGTCATTGTAGTTTTGCATTTATTCAAAAGTGCCACTTAGCAAGCAGATTACTGTGTTCTGTGTCCTAGTTAACAATAGCAATATATGTACATGAATTTAAACAAATGTATATGAAATTTAAACCTTCAGTGAGAAACTTTTTTTTCTAATATTATTGCCTAAGTTTTATTTTAGAAAATATAATAATTGCTTCAGATTGCTTAGAGGTGGGGGAAATAGAAATATTAATAAATAAAATTCATAGGCTTTTTGAGTCCTGGCTTTTAGTTGTAAATGGCTCAGAGTTCCAGCAACTGAAGGCAAGGCTGAGTTATGCTATTTTTTTCTTGTACTTTGCTAGATTTCGTATCTGTAGTTCAGTAGATCTGTTTTTTTTTTTTTTTTTAAAGCCCAGCAAGGCCTTTATTACAAATGTAAATAAAGGCTGGAATAAGATTTCTTAGCTGTTAAGATGCAGCTTTCCACATATGTAATCCGTAGAAATATTGGGAATATAAAAGATTTTAGAATTTTTACTGGCAGCTCCTTAGGAAGGGTCTTTTCAAAGTTAAGAGTTTTCTAGCTTGTTATTAGTTTTCCTATGCAGAATAAAGTGGTCCATTTATATACATTTTCTGTCATTTCCTTAATTCCAAGATGACCAGGAAAAACATTCTTCCTTGTATAAATAAAATGCGAAATCAGTGTTTTTATAGTTTCTTGAACACCTACTATATTCCAGGTGGTGTGCTGACAGGCTGATTACGATAAAAGGAAAAGCTTACAGTCTACGGAGGTAAATTAGATTGAAATATTGTTACTTTTATTTCCTTCTGTATAGGCTATTAAAAAAAATTCAGTTTTATGTGTTTCTAAAATTTACAGTAATAACTGGTTTTGTTTTAGTTTTTAAATGTGAATATTAAACAGATCTAATAGTTTACTTCTTTGATCTTTATGATTTTTGCAATTATGTTTCAGAGAGAGTAGAATGCAGGGTTTGCAGTCTTTGCAAACTAATACGCATTCCCAGGTAAACACAAATGCCTTAATGCTAGGATACTTTATATAAATGCCAGGAAGCATTTGCCATTTTTGTCTACACTGTTACAGAGAGTTAAATGAATACCTTCACATGAAAACACTGTTGCTGGAATGTGCAATCCATATGCCTTTACACACCTTTCCAGTTAAGTTATGAACTTGATGAGAGCCTGTCACTGTTGCTCCTGAAGCAGTAGGAAGGGGTCGTCTTTGAGTGACATGAGGCACTCTTTCCCTCAGGCATTTATCACGTAGCTTCCACACCAATCGCACCTCCTGCTGACGTGGAGCTTGCAAAGTTCTGAATGATAATTGTTTTTATAACAAATGTGGATTGAGTTAGAAAGGTCAGCAATGGCATTATTGGAATTAGTCTGTGCCTAGTGTTGTCAAAACTGCAGACATCAGTTCCATGGAAACATGGAATGGTTAACTCTTTCCTGTAAATCAAGTTATGTTATCAAAAAATTCACCTTATAGGTTGGAAGGAATTGTGGGAGGAGGATATATTCTGACAATTATTTCCTCTGATGCAGAATTGGAAGTTACTGGACTAACTTAATGAGAAAATGTTGTGGTATTGTTTTTGCTGGTTCCAAAGCCTATATCTTTCAAGGTATTGCAAATTTTACAAAAAGAAGACCTTTTCAGATGAAATAAACAAAAGATAATTTTAACATCATTGATCACTAGATTTTTTTAGAAGTTTTTCCTCTTAAGTAAATGCTAGTCTTCATATAGTGCTTTCCAGTTTATGAAAGCCTCAAGCAATGAAGACTTATAAACATGAATTTATGTGAATTGTTAGGGGGAAATAGATTAAATTACTTGAAAAAGAGGCTTCTTAACATTTTCCATCACAAATCCAAATGATTCACTTTTAGGGCAGTTGGCTGTTTGGGAGTACTTTGTGTGATAAGCAAAATGATAATTTGTATATTTGATATATGAGTTATTTTCCAATATCTTACATATTTGAATTCATTACTATAAGCCTTTTTATAAGTATAGATATGTAGTTTTTGATATGAATTCATTTAAACTATGTGTTTTTAAAAAAAAACCTAAACTATAACTCAGTACTAGATAGAAGTGATTTTTTTTTCATAATATTGTCTTTGTACTGTTAGATATATTTTTATGTTTTTCTTTTTAAAAGCAAATATTGTGAACTTTTCTGGATTTTTAAACTACTTCCTGAATTAAGATCCAATAGTATTAAATCAGCAAAGTAACCAACAAATTGTTTTTGAAAGAATTTTAAACAACAAAACGACATTGTTTTGTTGTTATAAAAACAATACTTCTAATAAAACAAGTATATAGTATTATTTATATATGTAATTTGTAACCTATAATATTGCCCTTAACATAGACCAAAAAATAAAAGTTCCTTATTCAAGCATTTACAATTAGCCTTCTTCAGTTAGAATTGAAACAAATATTTCCACCAATTTTTACTTTTATTATGGCCCCCAAATCTTTTTAGAATAGTAAACCCAGATTTGGTTATTCTGATCTTCCTCTCAAAAGCATCTGAATTGGAGCAAATGAAAATTTATGCGTAGTGGGTGTTAAACATTAATAGAGAATGGCTAACTACTCTTTGGAACGTAGGATTTAGTTCTACTGAAGAAAGGAAGTTTTTTAAAAATTTGCTTAGCAATTCCAGTAGGTAAGTTGCACTGAACACAAAATCTGGAATCCAACTTTGAATTTATACCTATTATACTATCATTTATCTTAATAGTAGATGAACTAAAATTCCAATGATTCTCCATTTTTCTGTCCTCAAAATAGTCATGTTGAAAAAATCATTAATCTTAAAGTGATGACAGATAAAAAGAACTTAGTTTGTTGTCAGTACTTCTCAACTTAAAGGTTAGGTCAGTAATGGTTTATGTCATGACACTGATAAATTTTTCTAATGACCAGAATGGTTTGATTTATAATAGTTTTTTGTTTTTGTGTTAGCGAATATGTATCTTTGGTATCTGACTTCATCCCAAAGATGCATTTCTGTTTTGCATTTTTTCTTGTTTTTCCTACATAGAGATAAAATTACAGAGCAATAAATAATACTCAGTAAAATTAAAATGAAACCTTACAAGCAGAATTACAAAGTTGAAAACTGGGCAAAGGGTTGAGGGGGAAAATGGTTAGGATTCATTCTAGTTTAAAAAATCAAGAGGGTTATTAATAGCTTGATTGAAAAAAGTTAATGAAAGTATACAAATCAGACAAAAGGCATATAGGCAGCTTCTCTACTCTCACAAATAAACTTTTTGAAAGTTTTGTATAAAGTTCAATAAACCAAATGGTTGAGATAATTGTTTTATGGAAGGTTTTTTAGTTGAAAATCAAAAAGAAGAATAAAAATACCGGTTTTACTGGTATTTTCAGAAATAAACTATTGGACCAGCAGTACTCAGTCCTTTCCTCAAGGTTAAGCAAATCTAGTTTCCTTCTGCATGACTTTAGTTCCCTTATTCGTTCTTTCAAACAATGTGTAAGTTCATACAAAGTCATGTTATTGGAGGAAATGGGCTTAAGGAGAAGTTAAGAGCCATTTATAAAAAGTGGTTAGAGTGGGTTTCCCAAAGCTATTTTTATTGACTAATTTTAGTTCTTTTTAAAAAGATGGGATGTAATTAAAAATTACTTAAAATATAATTACATAGTGGGAAAAATTATAGGCAAATACATTGCTAATAGTGATGTATTTATGATAGAATTTCGAATAGTCACTTCTCCAAGTTTCTCTGTAACATGATTTATATTTATAATGCCAGTAACTCTTATTTTTGAAAGTAGTGCTCTTAAGAAAAATGCGAATCAAGTCTTGAAAATGTTCTAAAGCTCTTATTTAAACTGACATATAACTGGATTTTTAAAATATAAAGTACATTTTAAAATATGCCATTTTTCTTTCTATAAGCCCCCTCCTTTAAGAGTGAATCTGGCTCATCATTTTACTGGCAGGCTTCTTCAGTCTTCTTTTTAACCGCCTTCCAAGTAGTGTGTAACCGTGTTGGGGTCATTGCTCTAGGAAGATTCTTCAATTACCAAAGATGAAACTTCCTCCATGTAATTATCATGGGGAGTCATGAAAACATAGCTTCACTATTGGCCTTTTATCATTTTAGAAGTATTCGTAGAACCTAAAGAATTGCTTGTCTGATTTTTTTTTTTTTTTTTTTTTTTTTTTTCAACTTTAAAATGAAAGTGGAGTAAGATAGATTGAAGTCTACAATGGTACGATTTAGAAGAGAGGATGTTTGTACGT